>NC_083464.1:9797500-9897500 GCF_030014155.1 Tachysurus vachellii | reverse complement strand
TACGATGTGCACAGCTGGCATCTTGTGCATGTAGTTAATATCATGTACATTCCTGGAGCCTTCTTTGGATCCTGGGACTTTGTTTCTCTTTCACAGTCTGTGTCTGTTTCTTACTTCACATTGAAAAACATCCACTATACATTTTTATTTTTACATACAGTCTAAGAGGAAACTAATTGTAGTCTGATGTATGACTTTATGTGCTCCACTTTTGTTGTGTGTAAGAATTAGTGCAGTGTATAGCCTTGACGAATGTTTTGGTGTTCATATTGATATAACTAAGTAGGATTATTCATTCACTGGCAGTTCCTGCTGTTTGCCCTGTGGCTCCTGATGAAGTCACATGGTTTTGTTTTTCTCCGTGTTACTCTGCATGTCTCCAGCAGCAGTTGTGCAGCCTGGTTAAGCAACTTTCGGCAATAATAAAGTGAAGGCCATCAAACTGTGCGCTTTGATTAGAATTCTGCTGCGAGGAGCTGCAAAGAGTCACTATTTGTTTTTTGGAATCGCACGTCTTCTGCTGCCATCTTTGTATTTGTTATTACGGGCTGAATGTTTGGACACGGTCCCTCAGCTTGTCAGGATTAGGAGGCGATCTTACGTAACAGGGTCGGACGCGTCTCTCGTTTGATCCCTTGCCAGCCGAGCTGTTGAGCAAGTCCAGCAGTCACGCTCTTTATCTAAACACATGCAAACCATTCCATTTCATTTTATTTCATTTCATTCATTGCGTCCTCTCTCTGCCTTCAGCGTGCCCGAGTATGACATGTCTATAGCGTGTCTCTTTTCTGATCTCTTGTTATCGAATCTGAAAGCTCAGTTTTCTTCTGCTCCGTATTAGAACTGTCTGCTTCTTGACATCTGCCGAATAAAAGTGAGAACTCGAAGTCTTCAAAGCTCGGCTAACACGCACCATATACATCGTAAACACCTGCTGTACACATGTGTATAACTCCACAGCCAGATTCATACTGTGGCCATCTTCACCTACACGGTGCATGAACCAACACAATGTCATGTCTTTAAAATATGTAAATATCATCGTCTGTGTACGTACAGTACATTACACTTCTTGGCTTGAGCTCAGCGCAGGTCTCCGTCACATCAGTCCACATTTGGGTCTTAACAAAGGAAGCGATTCTCGATGCAGTTTAGTTTGGAGGCTTGTTCAGATAACTGTCATGTGTTATCCACATTTGGAATGTTTGTTCAATTTTGCTCTTTAGATCTTAACTGAACTGACCAACTCTTTGCCAGATAGCCTTCTAAAGCCAGTGACCATTTGCTCATTGAGACGTAATAATTCCGAATTATTCGCTGCTGTACTGTGTAGTCCGAAGGTGCTTCCCAGATCGCATCATTCTTATGCGCTATTCTATAAATAGTGATTAATGTCTTCACACTGAAAATTCCAAGAAGATGAAGAAGTACGCTTCTGGTACTCGGATGATGCACGTATTCAACTGAGAAGCCCAAGTGTGAATGTTGGACACTTAATGCAGCTTTACTTATGTAGCAGAAGAGAAGAGATGCAGGATGAGAAAAAAAAAATTCAAGATAGCTGATGACAATCCAGTGCACAAAACATCTTACGAATGTCTGTTCCATTAGCCCACGTCGTCTTGATTTATTTTTGTAACCTTTTAAAAATTCAGCAGCATCACATGAAGTGCGTTTGGTGTCATTCACCATCGACCGGGAGGCAGATTATACTTCCGGTTGGTAAAAAAAAGGTTCCGTCAGAAATGACAAGCGACTTTTAAAATTCAGACCCTAAACTCTAGAGTACATAGTGCGTAGTGTAAGCGGTAAGTACATAGTGTGTAGTGTGTGTGTAGTAGGCCATTTGGGATGCAGCTTGTGATTTATGGAGATTCTGCTGCTTCAACACATGACTTTGTGTAGGAGCTGTGTCTCGTTTGAGAACTCAAAATAAAAGAAATAATTCACTTTGTATTTTGTGACTGCAGCCTTGAACTCTGAGAAGATAATAGAATAGCCATTCACTGGTCCTCTGAAGTGTCAGCTGTGTGGGGCTTTCCATCCGCTTCTTTCATTTTTTATACTTTTAAAATGCAAATGAAAGATACAAAAAAAAAAACTTTAGCTAAATATCAGAGAAGAAATGTTTATACGCTAAACCGAGAAAGAAAATCTGTTGATCTGTTGATTAAGTTAAAATGCAATAAAATGAATGATGGGAATGTTTTTCTGATAAAGTGGCGACTTATTACCATCTAAGGCAGTTTTTCACTTGCCGCTGCTGCCTGAGTCACCTCAGACTTGCTCATTGGGGATATATACATACATATTGTGAACTCAATCTATCTAATATTAATCTTGAATTTTGTACTCTATTAATCTTTAGATTATTTTTTATATTAACCTTTTGTTTTATGTTTATGTTCTGTAAAGCTGCTTTGAGACAATGTGTATTGTAAAAAGCGCTATACAAATAAACTTGAATTGAATTGAATTGAATTGAATTATGGGAACATGCCGTAGCTACATGCATCTAAATATAAATGTGGCCGCAGAAGATACTGCTTATCTGAGGAGGAAGTAAACGAACGTTTTACGAAATATCACGGTAACCAAAAAAAAAAAAAACGCTGTTATCGCCGTTCATTAAACGATTCGTCTGTTCATTAGCTGCCGGCTTCTATCGTTCCACACGTGAAAGAAAAACAGCCGTCCACTTTGAGTTGTGCACTTTTATTCGCTTCTTTGTGAACTTCAGGCTTTTTAAATGACCATAGTTAATAGTAACACAGATTTATTCATATTTTCAGAAAGATTGCGAAACATTTTTGTGGCTTGTGATATTTTTCCCTTTAACTTTTATACTCTGAAATACTGCAAGCTTCACACATCATCAGTTCACTAAAAGCTTGGCTTTGGGACCTAAATGTCTTGACTGAGTTTCTGCTTTGAGGAAAAGAAGTGAGAGGATTGGAAGGTTTTACGTTTCTTCTTATTCCTTCTTTTCCATTCCAACAAGAGATTCGGCTTATTACAACACAACAGCGTTTTAGCTCTTGTCAAAAGTTGATTAACCGACGCACAGGAAGTCAACTTTGACCCCGGACCCATTATTCGTTCTTCCTCCATAAGGCAGAGCTGCCGAGCAGGAATGCAGGAGAAAAAACAGACAAGAATCGACCATTCAACATAGTACATCTTTACGACTCTCCAGCTACAAAAGATGGGAGGGAAAGTAAACTAATGGTCATTTCAGCCACAAAGCAGTTAAAAGGCTATTGAATCCTCAGCTTGTAGCAAGTATTAACTATCCCTCCTTTATAAAGTCAGGAAGCCGTGCATTGTGCTTTCACTCCAACCTCAGTAGAGCCAAAACTCAGAGGGAAAAGCGGGGAAAAAAAAGTACGCAAACAGGAAGTGCACAGGCAGGAAATTCAAGCCATGTTTCGAGCCTCGTAATTCCACTCTTCATCAGCCGAGAACACTTGTGCAGAGATTTTCTATTTCAGACTTTGTTTGTCACAGAGTAAATATCCTTTTCATCCCAGCTTTGGTTGGAGTCGAGCACTCTGTTTTTCATGATTGAAAGTGGGAAGAACATTTTGACGCTCCGTGAGCCTCGAATGAACCGTGACCGGCTCGAGCTGGCTTCGAAATAGAAACAGCCAGGACCTTGTAGTCACACCCTCTTATTAAGCCCAGCAGATGTTCCAGTCAAGACCTCCACGACACTGACACCTTGGCAGCACAAAGCGAACAGGGCTTGTGTGCGCGTTCACATTTCCTCGGGCCATCGAGAAGTGGGACTGACCACAGGATATGATTATAACACAGCAGCGACTGTTCAGATTACCGTGCAAGGAGTCGACAAGGCACTCTTTTACACACGAATTCCCTGCTCTCACCAGAACACTGAACGTTTAACTCCGTCCTCAGGTTGGGAACGAGGTTCTGAGTCAGCCGCGAGAGAATCTACTGTACACACCCTTCCTTCTTCAGCATCTACCCAGAAATTCAACCCAAAAAAATTTAAACATTGCGGTCACATGCTGAAACTTAGCCACATAAGTACTGTCCACAAGGGAAAAAAAGACCTTTGTAATTATCTGCGAAAATAATAAAAAGTGACCACGGATAATGTGGTCTGGTGTGGTTCGCTAAAGATAGAGGCCAAGAGAAAATCCCTGCGCTTTTCCCAAAACACTGGGTTAAGCATGACACAGGCATCATTCACTATATGAAAAAAAATCCTGCTTTTTTTTTTTTGTTTTTTTAACGAAATTTTAAATAAATATTGAAATACATTTTTGATAATGATGGGAATTGAAAATAATCGAAGGGAAAAAAACAAAACAGGAATTTATTATTTATGTTTTTTTTATTATTATTATTATTATTATTTGCCTTTCTTTACACACAATAAAATATTACATTGCTAAGATTTTTTAATTATTTTGAAAAATTACAGGTGTAATTATAGATGTAATGTTCCTTTCTACTCACCGTAACGTCCGGATCAGTCGCTCTGGAGGAACAAATACACACTATTCTGTGGTTAAAACATATTCTCTGGACTCTGATACTGTTTTCATAAAAGATATATGACGGATATTTTCATTCACCACGTCGTCCTCCTTTACTGTCACACAATATCATATCAATATCATAATAATATTATCACACAAACACACACGCATACACATACACACACATATGCACAAGGCATATCAGACACAAATATTTAGTCTGTCCTTCTTGCTACTACCCAGTGACTGCTGATACACATCAGAGTCGCTGTTCAGTAATTAAATAATAGAATTAAACCGACTCTGAAATGATGACAAGCACGCAAAGCAGAAATACGAGAGCGCTTTGTAATATCGATCAATTTAAAGCAAAAGTAAACATAGCCTATCAGATATGTCTTTGTATTCTAGTTTTTATTCAAGTTTTTTTGCATTCATGAGCATATATGCATAGATATATATTTCTATATATATATTTCAGCACTCTGTGATTTTAATAGCTCTCCTTGTGCCATCATTGTGTACATGCGGGCTCCATCTGTTAATTGCCAAGCTCTCTGATGTTTTCTCTTGAGTCGTACAGTGAGGAATTGCTTTTCTTCCTCATAGCAGCAGCTCAGAGAGTACTGGAGAAAACAGCATGGTTGTGGCGTAGCAGATGTCCCATTCACACCAAGGAAGGCACATGTCACACAGCCTGATTGATAACTGCCCATATGTGGGCATCACAGGGAGCCTGGCAGCTTTGCAGCAGCTCAGGCTCGACAGTCGGCTCCACACAGAGCGAGACGACGATAAAGTTTAAGCCTTTTAATCAAAGTGTCTATGTGACTGTGGCTAAGGAATTGAAAAAAAAAAAAAGATGTTCTTTCCACAGCATCGCTGTATCCTAAAAGGATTTAACAGCGATGCTCAGCAGTCTGTTCAGAAAGCTATCATGTCAGCATGAAGTGCTTTTCACTTTCTCTGTATTTAACTGTCATTAAGAACAACAGGCAATACGGTCGCACTGCATTAACAGCGAGCTGTCTTACACCGAGAATTACTCCGCTCATTTCACCCGTCTACTCCTCTATTGTTCTCCTGCACCCCCCTTCCAAGTGTCAGTGTGTGTCTTAACAGCTTGAAAGGATTACCTCAGACCCCATGCTGCCCACTAACACATCAGTGTTTATCTTCAGAGTTGTATAGGGCACGTCTCCAACCGGGAAACTTAAAACCTTATTCCATCTGCCTGGCTTTCTTTTTTCTTTTTTTTTTTTCTTTTTTAAAGAAATTAACCTCATTTAACAAGTAAATTCATTTGTTAACTCATTCATCCATCTTCACTATCTGCTTTTTCACAGAGCCAGAGGCTATCCCAGGAACACACACGACAGAGCACCACACACACATTAACACCTAGGTTCATTTTATCTCACGTACCAGCATGTTTTTAAAGGTGGGAGGAATATAAAGAGCTCATAGGAAACTCCACACAGACAATAATCTGAATTAAGGTTTGAAACCAGGGACCCCGCGACTGCGAGGGTGCAACAAGACCCTTCACTACACGACCTCTGTAAATCACTCACTCACTCACTCACTCAGATAGGCCTGTGCCTATCTCAGGTGTCATCGGGCATCAAGGCAGGATACACCCTGGACGGAGTGCCAACCCATCGCAGGGCACACACACACTCTCATTCACTCACGCAATCACACACTACGGACAATTTTTCCAGAGATGCCAATCAACCTACCATGCATGTCTTTGGACCGGGGGAGGAAACCGGAGTACCCAGAGGAAACCCCCGGGGAAAGGCACGGGGAGAACATGCAAACTCCACACACACAAGGCGGAGGCGGGAATCGAACCCCCAACGCTGGAGGTGTGAGGCAAACGTGCTAACCACTAAGCCCCCTCTGTGAATCATCATTTCTATAATATACTGCAATCATTTAATTTTGCACTAAATTCTACCACCTGTCTCAGGAATAGTACCAACACATAGAGTAAACAGGACTGTTAACATTTTAAAAGGGTTTTTAAAATACATACTCTGACCACTTTAATAGTAACACTTGTATCCATGGATATTAATGCAACTACCGTCAGCCAATCACATGGCAGCAGCACAATGCATAAGATTTCTAGAGCTTATAAAGAGGTTAAGTGCTTCAGTTATTTGTGTAACAATGGTTGACACTATGGATTGTTATTCATGAAAATCCCAGATCAGCAGTTTCTGAAATACTCAAACCATCCTGTCCGGTGGCAACATCCTCACGATGGTCAAAGTCACTGAGATCACATTCCCCCATTCTGATGTTTGATGTGAATACTGACTGAAGCGCTTCAAATCTTTATGCATTTCAGTGCCACCATGGGATTTGATTGTTGCATGAATAAACAAGGTTACAGGTGTTTCTATGAAAGTGGCCCATGAGCATATCAGGATCAACCATAACATTAAATAAGCACCTAGCATGGGGTGGGATATATTAGGCAGCAAGTTGAAGGTGACATGTTGGAAGCAGGACAGGTGAGTAAGCTCACTGGACAGAGTGCCAATGCTGACTACTGTTTACTGTGAACAATGGGGGTGAGAACATGGGAACTAGATCATGGTGCAGTAGAAGAAGGTGGCCTGGTATGAAGAATCACATTTTCTGTTACATCATGTGGGCATCCGGGTGTAGGTGCATCACTTACTGTACCTGTGGAATAGATGGCCCCAGGATGCACTATGGGAAGAAAGCAAGCCAATGACTGGATGCAGAGTGATGCTCCGGGCAATGATCTGCTGGGAAACCGCAGATTCTGGCACTCATGTGGGTGTTACTTTGACACATAGTACTTACCTAAACATCGTTGCAGAGCGAGTACACTCTTTCAGGGCCAACCTTATGGTAGTGGATTGTGCTCCCAGCCACACTGCATCAATTCTTTAGGAATGGTTTGTGGAACATGATGGTTTGAGTGTTGATTTTTTTTTACTCCAAATTCTCCAGATTTCAATCCTAGCAAGCCTAGTAGGATGTACTGGACAAACATGTAGGCCCCACATCTTAAATTACAGGACCTAAAGGATCTGCTGCTAACATCTTGGTGCCAGATACCACAGCACACCTTCAGAGGTTTTGCAGAGTCCAGGACTCAAAGGTTTAAAGCTTTTTTTATACGTTATTACTCAGGTGGTTTGAATGTTATGGCTGATCTGTGTATATTATAATGCAATCATTGGGCTGAAACAGAGCTGTAGTCATTTCCTTTCATTCCACAAGGTCAGTATACAGGAATGCTCTTAAACATTCCACAGGCTTTCTGTTTCTGATCAGAATGAGCACAATGAGCAGGATTGGTGGATATACAACTCCTAGACTTTGGCATTGAGGAAGTGAGTAACACCCTTAATATAAAGAAAACAGAGTAAAAACTAACACTAAAACCCTTCTCTCGACAGAACATTTTTTCACTCTTCCCGGTAGCTAATTTTTTGCTAAACATTCAAGACACATACCAGATGCTTAATGGAATTCATGTGCACCCGTCTGAATTCAAATTCATTTTACTGAATTTGACTAACACCAATAGTTCAGACAGGGTCAGGTTACGTTTTAATCCGTTTCTTTCTCTTGACCCATATTCCTTACTCTTAGTCTCACCTTAGTCTTGTTGTAGCTCCTTCTGCAACCTTTACATCTGTCTACAAGGCTCTCAGACTTTATCTTGACGTATCTAAGTAGTATATTAAATTAGAGACATTTACTCGGTGTTTCACACTAGCCACGTAGGCCTTAATAGACAGAGAGAATGTCTGTAAAGGTTACATTCTATATAAGAATATAGAAGAGAACTAATATTTGAACAATAAAATCACTAAAAGCATATTCCTGTTTTAATGATGCCTTATTTGCATTTACTACACAGTAAAATGACTAAGCATTCATTTAACTATAATACCAAACATATTATGAAATATTAATGAAATTTAAAGTAAATTTTTCAAAACACAAAAATATAACGTGCTTTAATGTAAAAATCTGTCTCTGTTAGTCAGTATGTCAGTTCATTCAGTTACGGCTGATTGTACTGACATTCAGTGACACTCAAGTTCTAACTTCTAGAAGTTAGAAGCACACAGTTGTATAGAATTGTCTTTTCTACTGCTGTAGTGTAACAGTTTCCCTTCACTAAAACGAATAGGCTTATATATGTTTTAGCAGGACAATGTCCTTGTGCTGAAACAAGATCCATGAAGACATGATTTATGACGGTTGGTGTGGAAGAACTCGAGTGTCCTGCACACACAAGCTCTGACTCTGACTCAACCCCACTGAATACCTTTGTTATGACCTGTAACACTGACTGCACCTCAGACCTCCTCACCATCCCAACATAAGTGTCTGATCTCACTAATGCTCTTGTAGCTGAATGATCACAAATCCCCACTGCCACACTCCATCATCAAACGGAAAGCCTTCCCAGAAGAGATCAAGATCAAGATTTTTATTAGTCACATACACAATTATATAGAGCATATATAACCAGCAGTGAAATGCTAGTCAGGTCCGCTCCATGGACAGTGCAATTATTAAAAAAATACAACACAGATGAAAATATACATAAATATATCTATGAAAGAATGAAATAAAAGTAAACAATAAAAATATAAGAATAAAATATAAATAAGATGTATACTGTAGAATTAAATATAGAATGGGAAATAATGTGCATAAGTATAATACTGTAGTCTTAAAAGAGTGGGATGTTCAACAAGCACATATGGACAGGTGTCCATAAGCATTTGGCCATATATTGGAACTAGACTGCAGATATTCGGAACAGCGGAAATTAAACGTTCATCATAATTTAATTCCTGACAGTTTTTTAAATGACAAAGTCAAAATTAGCCTAACAATAGCATAACAAATTCCAACATAACACGTTTATTTGTTGCTGTCCTCCTCCTCATTTCCAGCCACTAGGATGCCTGACACTAACATATTCTGGCCAGCATTTTTAGCTGCCCTACATGTAAACACACATTCGATTCTGCTGAAGAATAGTTTTAGAATTTAAAGCAATCACAGAACTGATAGTTACAGTAAGAAAAAAAATAATAAAGGCACAATTAACTTTACATATTTATAAAAAGACACAGTCACTGTCAGCACAGGCAATTGTTGCTATGCCTTTTATCAACTTATAGAGAAACTGTAATTTGTATGGCCAGGGCTGAATGTCTGGCATCCTTCTCTCAGGGCCAGCAGAACAAAAGGATGCAGACGGGTGCACAGAGCATGGAGGACTGGAGCTGTAGCTTGGCCTGAATGCTCTGCTGCACTTTCAATTGTGTCATTAAAATGGCAGCTTGTTAAAGGAGCTGGGCGGCAACCACAAAGGGAACCCAAATTGCCCTGCTGCCCTTAACAGTGCAGAAGTAGTTCAAGCAGAAATTTCCCAATTACAGTGAGCAAGAGCCAGCTTCACCTATGCAAATCCAGACCTAAGAGAAAAAAGCAAGCTTGTCTCAGATAATATTTGTATTTGCCAGAACTAACGCTCGCTCTGCAGAACTCCTTAAAGGTCTTGACAAGAATCTTATCAAGGCTATTAGCTGGCGCATATTCAGCATTGCCAAATCAGCAGTTGCCTAGAGTTCAGGCTAATTCAAGCTTCTGATTGTGCTATACTTGTGTACTCACCATTTGTAGACGTTTCTGTATGTCGCATAAGCTACCACATTTAAGCATAAAGAAATGTTCTCACTTCTATGATACCAGAATTTACGAATAGGTTAAATTGTTTAATTTGACAAAATTAGTTGGTCTTTTGTCCCTAAATATAAACAAAATATGTGGCTAATTTAAACCAGGTTGTAGTTAACACACCCTTTTTTTTAGCACACCCTTTTTTTCTGGTCAGCTTCACAGACATTTACGGCCAGTCTAAACAAATGAATTATTTTAGCACGGCAGGTCTAATTTAAAATGAGTCAGGACGTTGTTGGCTTTCAGCATGAGATCAGTGTTTTTCCCTCTGTTGGGAACTTACATAGAAATTTAGTGGTTGAAAATAACGCCTTCATATTTTAGATGCATATGAACAAGCACTTAGGCATTTCACAGAGCATCTACTTCGAAGATTTAAGCCATAGTGCTCAGAATCATATTTTTCCATTTAGAACACATTATCTGTTTTTGTATTTGGTTACATACCTACAGGGAATGGACTGGCATTTCTTCGAGGATGATTTCCTTCCTTCCTACCAGATAGTGGTTAATGGAAGCACTAAACAACAGTTACTCAAGATGAATGATAAATGGAAGGCTCAAATGCTGCACACCACTGGATCTTCCGTCAAAGGTGTTCATACATAAGAATATCTAAGAATTCAGTCACCATTTCTGCCAAGCAGTTCATCAACTCCATTTTGCTGTGGGTCTACACCACTACCTCAACACTACCATATGCATTTAATGCACAGAAATCAATAGGGATGAAATCTGTAGGGATGTGACCAGAGATCAATATCTACTAGGAATACAATGGTATAAGCATTTTCTGATAGAAAATGCTTATACCATTGTATTCCTAGTAGATATTGATCTCTGGTCACATCCCTACACACACTTCTTTGTTAATGTCTGGGATATTTGCCCTCTTTGTTGCTTAAGGGCATGGCACTTTGACCAGACAATCTGCGAAGGAATGCAAGCTTCTGGGTTTCGCAAGCTCAAGCAGAGAAAGTCTATGAACAGATTTCCTCCTGAGACTCTGCTCCTTTTTTTGGTTCTCATCACTGGATTGAACCCATGTGAGCCCGACATGTCGGGGGCCATTGTGTCTGCTGTTCCTCATGCTGACATTTTTGAGCCCAAATGCAATCCAGAATCATCGTGGCTTCTTGTGGAAGTGTTTTGGGAAGTTTTAGAGTGCCATAGCCTCGCATCCTGAGTCTCCCCATCCCCCTGTTTTGTGCCTGTCAGTTTTCATGTCTGGTTCTCATCCGGTTTTGATCAGCTTTGTGGGGCCTGTAAGAGAGCTGCCCTGTATAGTTGCCTTTAATTTCTGCCAGCGATGCCTGCCTCTCTGGACATCAAATGCACACTTTCACATGCACCCTACGTGCGAGAGACTTGCGGTGTTGCATTCCCCCTTCTCTTCCTGTGCCGCTTCAACGCTGCTGGACCTCCTCTTCCCACTGCTTAAAACACGCTTTTGGAATGGGCGGGGAAGAAAGGGGGCTTCCTGTGGCTTGTCAAAAAAAAAAGAGCCTCGATTTAGATGTTTACATGAAGGACTTAGTTGGGGGAGGGCTGGGTCACAGAGGGAGGGTGCCA
This sequence comes from Tachysurus vachellii, assembly GCF_030014155.1. Classification (NCBI taxonomy): domain Eukaryota; kingdom Metazoa; phylum Chordata; class Actinopteri; order Siluriformes; family Bagridae; genus Tachysurus; species Tachysurus vachellii. The sequence goes on along the minus strand of NC_083464.1, from coordinate 9,885,663 downwards.
AATTTAGGGGGGTCACAGAGGAGAATTCCTTTGATGTGGCTTGTGGGTGGCATTATTACTTTTCTTTCAAAAACAGGGACACAGTAGCGGGTAAGCCCAAAATGCTAGCACATGTGAGTCTTGCTGTGGAGATAATCAGCAACCTCTTTTCTGTGGCCCAGAAACTTGTCGTAATTGTGTCAGACAAACACAATGCACAGACCTTGTGAGTGCTTTTCCGGGTCGAGGCTGTTCACATTCTCTTGGCAGCCCTAACCAGAATATTTGAAATGTGTCTACTGTAACTCTCATTAGAAAGTTCCCAGAATGAATTAATACGAACAGACTGCGTGGAAGCCGAGTTTGGTGATACAGTTCCGAAAGTTGGAGAACCCTTCATAGAGAGCTGACCTTATAGAAAGCTGAAATCATAGATTTCTCACTAAAGAAATAACTATTTCTACTTTTCACCTAAAACAAAGACAAAGAACAGCTTTCCATCATATAAAGAGGCTGTGTGCAAATAGCCAATCTTTTCAGGAAAGCACTTGAATAGCATTTTCAGACGGAATTGCTCAAATGTTTCAAAATGTATTGGGCGGACATGCCAACATCTTCCATCACCCAACAGTCCCTGTCAACATAAGATCTCACTGCAAATAAATTGTTGTCGCAGCGAGTTGCTGTATCTGTTGTCCAACACCATGATATCACATGTTGGCTTCAAAAACATTCTGCAGCTCCAAGCAGTGTTAGAGATTCCTGCAAAGATTTATACCAGGTTCTTATCAAGTGTAACAAACTAAATGTCAGCTAGTGCTCTTTTTGTTTAGTTATGAAGAACACCACCTTCGACATCGAAGCTGACCTTCCAGCGTTAGCTCAATACAGAAAGCCGTCTCTTTATCAGGACCTTGACAGGTGAAGCATCCTGCACTTTTTCACTCCTGATTGTGTCTGGCTGATTCAGACTCGTAACCCTTCGCGACAGATTCCAGTTCCTGTCCAGACACTCAGCAACAGGCCCCCAATGCTTTCGCCAGCGATGTCAATCAAGCCCACACTTAGCTCTGAACAATCCTAGCCTGCACTCTACTCCTCCTTACACTGTCCGAAGAGAAAAGAGACAAGAAAAATACAGACGGGACGAAAGAAAAGAAACAGATCGAATCACACTGATGAAAGGCTCAGGCTCTGGACGAGACGCAAATGGACGACGGCCGAGGCTGGGCAGAGATGAAAGCACGCCCGTCTGATAATAATGACATTTTCTGGAAGAGCATAAACAGATGAGAATATGTTTGTATAAGGTCCTCAAAGCCTCACCTCCCTGTTGCGATTATCATAAACAAACCGTTGCGTCCGCACACAAAGAGCGTGCTCTTTCTCGATCCTGCTATGCACCGTTTTTCTGTGAAGCATGTGAAACCTGCAGGTCTGTTTACACCCTTTCACTTCACTGAAGGGACTCGTTGTGTTTCAGTCATTTTTTTTCCTTTAATGGAAAAAATATAGCATTCATTTGCTTATTTCTTTTAATTACTTGAAATTACAGATTAGAGTTGCATTAAAAGAAAAACACTGACTAAAATATCTGGAGTGTGTTTTCTGCCTAAACAACTGTTTCACATTTACTCTACTCACAGTTACTTAACTGTTGTTTTCAACCTCAAAATAGTGACTGAATAATGCTGCTCTATTGGATCATTATTCTTCACTCTGTGTTCTAGCAGCAACTCAGACGAACATTTGAGTCAAACCTGAAATTGTTCTCGAAATGTAGCCAATCAGGCAAAATGTTTTTGTCCAAAGTTAGCTGTGAGGCAAGAGAGAGAAGTGTATATCTGCATGCTTCCTCCGACACACGAACAAATCTACCCTTTCAGGCGGACCTGCCATCAGGGCCAGCTAAATGTACTTAAGATCTGAAGACACGAATGACGTACTTTTCATCCAGGGCTAGTTACGTAATTGTATGTCCGGCCATGGATTGCTGTCAAGATTCAAAAATTCCATCGATGTCAACTGCTTCCTATATGAGTACGTTTTTATATAAGTCAGGAATACTATTCGCCAAAGTGAAGCTAAAACCCCGACCCAAATGAAGGGATAGCTCAAACACAGTTTATTAACTAAAACACTGTAACACTGAAAATACCAACTGAAAAACAGGAACTATTATTTAAGAAACATCTATTACAATATTATTATATTTATATTTTAGATACATTTTGGGGGGCACGGTGGCTTAGTGGTTAGCACGTTCGCCTCACACCTCCAGGGTTGGGGGTTCGATTCCCGCCTCCGCCTTGTGTGTGTGGAGTTTGCATGTTCTCCCCGTGCCTCGGGGGTTTCCTTCGGGTACTTCGGTTTCCTCCCCCGGTCCAAAGACATGCATGGTAGGTTGATTGGCATCTCTGGAAAATTGTCTGTAGTGTGTGATTGCGTGAGTGAATGAGAGTGTGTGTGTGCCCTGCGATGAGTTGGCACTCCGTCCAGGGTGTATCCTGCCTTGATGCCCGATGACGCCTGAGACCCGAGGTAGTTCGGATAAGCGGTAGAAAATGAATGAGAGTGAGAGATACATTTTACTGCCAATTTGAGATTAAGAGGGGTCTCACTGAATGGTTTGATTGGGATGAAAATGACATAAATCGTATACAACAGCTTCCATCACCAGATCTCCACCAAGCTGAACTCCTGTGGGGGATTTTGGCATGACATGTTAGTCAGAGTTCTCCACCATCATCATCAACACCAACTGGGAGTATATCTTTTGGTGTTTATCCTTCCAGTACAGTTTCAGAGACTCGATACGATTCTGGTGCCTCGTGGTTGTCTAGCAAGATATGATTCCACATTAGAGTACATGTGACTAATTCCGGGCTATTTTGTCTGTGTGCATGTTCCATTTATAGACCCCTCCTGCTGCCATCATGCCGTGGACCTCCCCCAGTGTAAAGATGCGTGCGATCAGGTAAGAAATGTGTCATGTTACTCCATAATTCAGGGCACAACCGAGTATATTTAGGGTAGAAATTTGATCTGTCATATGTGTCCGTAATGAGCAAAAATTTCCCTTCTATATAATATATGGTTAAAATTTACACTTACATTACCTGGAAATTTATTTTAGTTTTAGTATAAGGTCTGTCTGGTTGAAGTTATGAACTGTTCACTGATGGAGACTATAAAACTGTTTGTGGCAATTGCAACCCAAAGCCATCTTCAAGTGTTCCACAGCAATCCTATGTCTCTAGGCTGTTTGTATGGAAAACCAATAATTGTAAGAGAGAGAATATGTCAAATTTCAAGCATGATCACAAACCGAATAACAAGCAGGCTTCCAAAACAGGAAACAATTAACACATGCATGATAAGAGTTGAGGAGACCAACACACAAGAGTGTATAAATATAAGAAGAAATTAACTTAAAATACTGATGACCACAATCAAGCATCAAACCAAGACAGAGACAAGATCAGAAAGCAAAGTAAAAATACATTGTTGTAAGAGCACGTGCTGAGAAATGCTCCGTGATACGAGGTGATTTGTGGCATTCAGTAATTCAAGAGAAACTAATATCAAAGGCATGTAGTTATAAAGGATGTAAGTCTGGAGCTGGTTACAGGTCTTTAAGAGTTTAAGGGGTTAATGTAATCAGGATCTTGTAGAATGTACGATGAAACAGAAGTCACATTTGACATTTGGAAAAAAAAAAGTGAGATTTGAAGGAATTCCTTGTTCAAGTATAATTGATTCACATCTGGATATAATAAGAACGTTAACACGGCACCTGTTCTTATAGTGTTATCTAAATGAGCAGTTACAACATAATGCTGGCTTTAATGCCATTTCTGACATTCAAAATCTTGGCTGATCTTTAAAGCTCTAGAGCGCCGTAGCGCTTAGCCAAAACGGACGAATACACTTTTTCGTACGTGAGCGTGTACACGGCCAATCCATCACTTGTTATGAACAACGAAAGGAGCTTTAGCAGAAGCAGAGAATGCACAACCTTATTTGTGCAGCATATAACAGCATGTTTAATGTCAGCTCTGCTAGAAATATATAGACTGTTTGGGTGAGAAGTGCTGGGATTTTTCCACTTCTTTGAAGATGGGTGATGAGAAAGAGTGAGTGAATAAAAGTTTCCCTCACTCCTCCCATCATACTGAGGAGCAGGTGAGGGCTTTTTCACTTACTTTTATTTACTGTGGGGAAAGTATGCGATGAGGCCAAGAAGGCTTTCACAGATTCCCGTCTGTCTTTTAAACTCCAAAGACATGAAAGGGATGTCTGAAAGGACTTTTTTGGGCAATCAGAAACAGCTGAGCCAGTGGCATTACTTTAACCTTGAGCCCTCTGGCAAGCACAAGCCCCCTCCTCTCTGAAAAAGAAAGTCCCATTCAGATTACAGTGGCTGTCCAGACACGGCACCAGCTTCCAGAAGCCCTCTTATGCCAATAATTGCACCTGCCAAAAAGAGGGAGGGTGAACACTGCCCAATTTACACCAAAAAAATCAGTGTGAGTGTGTTGATAAGTGAGTGTCGGAATTTTTTTTTAAAATACCGGATGCTGAATGTTCACAGGAAAAACAATATATAACTGGTCTCAAAATGGGCAGAAAGATTTGAACCTAGAGAATTAGAAAACACGAATTGGACCCTGAGCCTGAAATATCAGCAGATTGCAAGACAACACTGACAAAAACAAATGTAGGAGCTTTGAGTGTAGGACAATAATGACACCTTGTTAGTGCTGGACTGCAGCAGGGATTCTGTGGAGAGAGAGAGGGAGAGGGGGAGAGAGGGGGAAGAGAGAGGGAGGAGGCTTCCAGGCTGTGTCACTGTAATCGCCCAGCTATTTCACCTTAATGGAAGCTTGGAGCTTTGATGAGACGAGGCCTCGAGCCCCTTGAAAGAAGCAAGACGGCCTTCTTTAGATGTTCTGCCTGGCACCCGCCATTGATTTAGCCTTCGAAAAGAAAAGAGAGAAAAACTTTCTAAATGGACTGGATAGGTCATTCACTCACAGAGGCTCTGGTCCTTTTCTGTTGGAGTGTGCAGCAGATTTTCTTTGAAAAGCCGCCAAAAAAATTACTTGCCATCAGCTGCTCTTGTTTTAGATACACACAAAGAGGTTTTTGCAGATTCTATGAAATTACCATACAGCAGTCTGGACTGGGAACCATCATTAATCTGAGCTTATCAAAATTTTAGTAACTTAGAATAGAATAGAATACACTTCAAAATTCTTGAAGAATAGAATAATTCTAGAATAAAGTAAATAAATAAAATGATTTACAAATTTTTTTTTAAATAAAATAAAATATAAAAATAAGTTACATTCAAGAATAGAATAACTATTATTCCCCAGAGGGTAATTATGTTGTCATACCCACTCGGTATAATTAAAAAATAGTAGGGAATTAAATAGTCCATAGTAACTTATGGACATCTTGGGATCATTTGCACTTGTGGACACCAAATTTTCTAGCACTATAAGGCATTAATTAATGCGTGAATTTAAAGTATGATTTAAAATGTTAGAGTGTTTACATACATGTTGAAATCACAGACCTCAGTTGAGTATTTTATTTATTATCTGGGGTGGTTTAGTGGTTACCATACTTGTCTCACACCTCCAGGTTGGGGGTTTGATCCCCACTTCATACAGAGCGTATGTGTGGAGTTTCAATGCTTCAAGGGTTTCCTCGGATTTCCGCTGATCCTCTGACATGCGTTGCAGGGTGATTGACATCTCAAATGTTTTCTGTGGCATGTGAGTGCAGGTACGATTGTTAGGGTGTCCCCCTCCCCATGCTCCAAGTCCCCTAAGATTTGCTCCAGGGTTCTTGTTCATGTTTAGGCGAAACAATTCAAAAGTGGATGCTTGTGTATCCTTAATTCATGCCTTAGAACCCAAGAGAGCTAACAAACAGTATGGCATAGATTCTAGATGTGGACTTCATGTCCAGTGTCTGTTGCTGTCCTCTATCTGCATGGAAACTGCTAAAGATTAAACATCAGCAAAGAAGGCCTTCATGATGCACCAAAATAAATGATGTCAATCAGAGACATAGCAAATTGTTGCACATTAAAATCACCTGTTTGATACATGATGAGCTTAGCGAAAGGAAAACCACCAAATACCATGGACAGGCATACAGGCAAACCCTCTCTTCAGATGTTGGAGATCAAAAATTCTCCAGGATGTAGACATGACTAGCATGAAGAAAAGAACAGACCAGCATCACTTCAGAGGGCTCACCACAAGATCCAGACCACCATAAAACACATAAACAAGCCTGTAGCGTTCTGGGACACAGTGTCCTGAGCAGATGACACGAGAAGATGAGTGATTGAAAGCGGAATGTTTTGGAGACGAACAGGAAATACTCATAGTCTAAAGCAGGGATGTCAAACTCAGACCAAATTTGGCCCGCGGTGTAATTATATTTGGCCCGCAAGATCGTATCAAATGTGCATTACAGCTGGCTAGCCGCATGCTCCGCTAATACTACGAATCCCAGAATGCCTTGCCACTGTATTGACGCGTAGACACGAACAGCAAGCACCACTCATTCTCTGTTGACAGTCGTTAACAACCATGCTACAGTCACATCGAGCAAGTTAACTCCACCCTCCACAAAAATGGCCAAACGAAAGATGGACAATAGGAGCTTTCAAGACAGATGGGAGGCAGATTATCTGTTCACGGATGTAAAGGACAGACCTGTTTGTCTTGTGGGCGGAGCTAACGTGTCTGTAACGAAAGAATATGACATAAGAAGACACTAGTCGAAAAGTTGGATTTTCATTGAATGAAATTATTATTTTTGGTTGTTTTGTTGTTGGTTTTGAAAAAGATCCACTACAAAAAGGAACTTAAAATGACAGTGAGAGGCATCATTTATTTTATTTATTTAAATAAGAAATGAACACCACTGATGTGTCTTTTATTTCAAATTTAATTTCTTATGTGTTTGTAATATCAAGCTCTGGTTGTTCCAAATCCTGTGTTCAAGCAAAACTAAAGTTTGTTTCCATATGAAAAAGGTTGAACATTACATATCAGTTGCAGTTAATTTTTCAATAAATATTCAGTTTGGCCCGTGACTTTATCTCAGTTTTATATTTTGGCCCACTGTGAATATGAGTTTGACACCCCTGGTCTAAAGCATATTGCTTTGGTCTACTAGCCTTTCAATTTAATGACCTTACAAAAAGAAGGATCTACACAGACTCACGGTTCTTCAATAAATTGATAGCAAAGGTCTTGAAATTCAGAAACTGTTGGTGTCCTCCCAACAGCAGACATTCTGCACTTAAACATCAGTTTTTGTCCCATTTCCAATTCAATTTGCTGTAAGAGAGAAAACCACAACAAAACAACATCACGTTGATGTCAGGTTAGTAATGGACTTGATTGATTTAAACCACATCCTCTGCTAAATGAGAGTATTGACCCCCTGCTAAAGACTTGTAAGTATGAGATGTTGGATAGAGAAGACAGTGAGATGGTTGGTGCAGATGATGCAGCATGTGGAACTCAACTCAGTTTTGGCAGACACTTTTCTGTCTTGCCTGCAGCAGTTAGGAAATATGAGAACCCATCCTAGAGGCTTGAATTATAATTAATCTCTTACACAGAACGTTCTTACAGAGTAATCCACTCCAATATAAGCTGATTATACAAATTCAACCCAACGATGACATCATCTTGCCTGTGAACTGGGGGAAAAAATTATAATAATTTTATATATATATATATATATATATATATATATATATATATATATATATATATATATATATATATATATATATATATATTTGAGCTTGAGGTTTATGCTTCAGGTTCATGTCAGGCATGTCCATAGCCACAAAGCCCATCTACACCCTGTGTGCAGTGAGTTTGCATGTTCTATGTCAGGGGATTGTTCGGGTACTTCGGTTTCCTCCCTTAGACCAAAGACATGCATTGTAGGTGGATTTCCATATCTAAATTGTCCATAGTGTGTGAATAGTTGTGAGTGTGTGATTGTACCTTGTGATGGGTTGGGATGTTCCCCACATGGGCCTGGAGTCCCATGGGATAGACTCCAGGTTCTCCATGACCCTGTGTAGAAGCAAAGTTACTGCTACAACCTTGAAGTTGGATATTTTCCAATCACAGCATACCCAGCGTGCTCAGGTTTTATTCCTGTTATATCGTAGCATCATGAATTATATATTTTTTGTCTGCAAGACAAGTTTGTTCTTGTTATCACTTACGCTATAGCGGCTATAAACAGATATTTCCGAATTGACTATTTAAGTCAATCAGACAAAAAAAAAATCAGCTTAAGGAAAAAATTGGAAAAAGCCAGATAGCATGGCAGAAGAATTCCCAATTGTTACAAACCACTGACATTGGAGACTCCTTCCATAAATGTTAAACACTTTCTCAACTCACTATATAAACACTGTTTAGTATTACCTTTATGTTACATTATGTGGAATGCCCACTATATAAGATTGTGTGTTATAAGCACACAACCTCTCGACCAGACATTTTGAAAAAGATTTGTTTTTACCAGTGAGGGAAGATAGCAGTATGTACAGCAAGCCTCTAAATACTCCTTTCATAACAAAAATCACACAACAGTCACACAAATCAGTCGAAACTACAAAAGGACCAACAAACAAAGCGTACTCGGAAATCGTGAAATCTCAGTACGGTTTGTTTGTGGGTGCTTTTGTGGGGGGGTGTCAGTGATCATTTCTCTCCACATAGACTGCTTTGAGAGGTCAGTGGCGTTTAACCAGGCATGAAAACGCCCTTAGATATTTGCTATTGGTGTTGCTTCTGACATTAAAAATGAGATGTCTCCTCAGTGATGTATTGATGTTTTTTTTTTGTTTTTTTTTTTTTACAGCTTGCAACTATTAGAAGTGAATCCCGTCTGATGCACCTTCTCCAGCGTTTACCAAGTTACTGTCCAGAGTCTATGGTAAGCCGAACCTGCACCTGTCCTTCCAAACAAGCTCTCTTGATGTACCCCCTTCTGTTTTGGTCTTACCTGAGCACGGGAAAAAAAGTATGAAGATACTGTAAAGGCTGACAACAGCTTCAGATACTCCACCCTTGACACACAGCTTCATATACTCCACCCTCATCCCTAATTACAAACCTGGAATGCTAGCAGGAGCAGCATACAATTACAGTCAGCCTCTAATTAGGCAGCAAGTGGAAAGCTTTATTTTATTTGGACACGTGTTCTCCTCTAATTTGCCCAAATGGATTTTGGAAGCGCTTTTGCTTCGCCATTTGCGTCGAGAATCACTGACCGTGTCGCTCGAACTGGTGGCAACAATTTTTTTAAAATAAAGATTACAATTTAACACATACCATTGATGGTCTTTGACTTTGAGCTGTGTTTTGTCAGTAGCCAAAGAACATATGCTGTTTAGTTTGTTGACCAGCTTGAGAAAGCAAGAACCGAATCGGTCGAGTGATCGTGATCCTGAGAGACCGAAGCTGCTGCTGCTACACCAGTCCCACGTGGCATTTTTCAAAATACCTGGTCATGATGTTGTGTTTCTCTGATCTATGCCTTTTGAATTTCATAATGAGAGGCCCTCCAGGTTCTTGGTAAATGATTATAAATATATAAAGTAAAACACAAAGAAAATCAATACTAAGGTTGGCAAGAGTGCAATGAATTCGTTGTGCAGAGTTCAACCGGATTTCATTCCTCGCCTTTTGGTTAACATTGGTTCAGGCAATTTAAATACTTATTATATTTCATGTATTGCATGACCTTCACAGGCAAATGATATGGAAATAAAGCACAAATTTATGCAAATGAAGCTGTAACAGTCATTAAAAAAGGCTACTGTATCTAACACATAAATGTCAGTTAAAATAGATCAATGAATTCATGAATCAAATGTTACTGGCACGACAATGTTTATTAGATAAGATCTTAATATGCAAATGTAGTGTTGTCAAATACTGCATGTACGCTAAAAGGAAGCATTCACCCAGAACGATCCCTGGAGCATGCGTGCCTTATTGGCATTCAAGATTTATTTGGTAATGAAGTTCAGTCTGATGTGAAGCTTTTAAGTTTGAACTTCTTTCAACAGCAGATCACAAATATTTCACTGAACCATGTTCGTTTTCTGTTTCTTTTTATGTGTTTAATGAACAATACAACATAGAGCTTAGCTTTAAAATACTTGGGAAGTTATGACCGACATGTCAAAGTGAATTCAATTCTAAGTGTAACAATGCAGTCATAAATCAGCTGCTAAACACGTACAGTATCTTTAAAGCCATAATTTTTTGTTTTTTTTCTTTTTGCAGAATGATCTTTGGATCTGCATTAACTCGACATTACCAGGTAAGACCTGAAGCCTGAGGTACATCACAGTAACGTGTGCATTGTTTTATCTTAGTAGTCTTTAAAGAAGATTCAGTGTCCAAGCTTGTATGTATCAAACGTCCTGTAACAACGTTTGATTCAATCCAAGACTGAAGACAGAACATTAGAAACATATTGGGCAAAATTTGCTTGTAATAATGATCATGTTGCTATGGTTTATAAGCATTAAAACATGCATGAATTAGTGAACTTCTGATGAAAGACGGAGAGGATGTGAGGTTTTTTCTGTTTGGTGCTATTTCACCGGTATGTTTCTGGTCCTATTTTAGGAGCATCAAGGAAATCAGATGGATGGGTCGGTCTCGGCTGCTGTGAGCTGGCCATCTCGGTAGAGTGCCGCAGGGAATGCAAGCAGGTAATCAATCAGACCACATCAGCCCCGGAAAAGTTAAAACGTCCCGCAGGGCTCGTACAAGGTTCTTCAAGTGATTGAAGTACTCCAGTTTGGCTTTTTTGACTTGTAAAAAAAAAAAATGCCCAAAAAATAGCCATCTTTTGTGTTAAAAGTGCTTGATTTCAAAAAAGCTAATAAATACAAAATACCAATTAAAAACCAGCTAGTGCAAATTTTTCAGTCAGTACTTTAAAATACTCGAATAGTTCTCAGTTTATCCAGAGTTATTAGTTAATGTTCTGACAATAGCTATAAAAAGTTGGCTTCCATTTTGAGGCTGGTTCGTCTTGAGGGTTCTTTCTCATATCGTCTCAGGGAGTTTTTCCTTGCCACCGTCACCTCTCGCTTGCTTATTCGGGGTAACGTGGATGTGGTAGCCTAGCGCTTAAGGTGTTCAAAAGGTTGTGAGTTCAAATCCTAAGCTGCCATTGCTGGGCCTCTAAACAAGGTCCTTACCCCTCAATTATATAAAATGAGATAAAAATGTAAGTCGATCTGCCAAATGGATCAATTTTAGCATTTTTCTTTTAAATCTTTTTTAAAAAAAGCTCATTTGAGACAATGTCTGTTGTTAAAAGTGCTAAACAATTAAAAAAAAATTTAATGAAATTGAATACAGTCTTTCACTCCATATATGACACACGGTTGATGCCCCTCCTCTACCTGCTCTCGCTATTCGCTCACCCATTTTGACAGACAGCTCCTGTAATTCACCTAAAGTACACTTGAGGTTATGCTGAAGACAAAGCAATGCCTGGAATAAAAATATAATCCAGCATGGAATAGGCACTATATAAAAATTGGCCTGACATGACATTTGTGCAACAAATTATTTGTATTTTTTAATTGATATTTATTTATTTATTTATTTATTTATTTATTTATTTTTATTTAAAAGAAGATATAAAGAAAAATGACGGCTCTTGTATTGTCCTTGACAAAAATAAATAAAATAAATAGAGCTAGAAAAGTCCTTGAAATTTCTGAATTGTCATTATAAATCATCTCTATGAACCCTGTACTGGGAATGTTTTACTGTACAGATACATACAAAAATGTATTTAGAATATAGTCAATTTTATTTCTAGACATTTTGTATTCATTTCCAGCTTGAAGTAGTCTTGATCTAAATCTTTTATTTTGTAGAAAGAAGCAAAAATGTCTTGCAGCAACGAAAAACCTGGAACGAGTAAAAACATCTAACAGCTGAATAATCTCTTATTTAATCTGTAATAAATTCATAACTAAAATTATTAGATGTTTGTCCAGATTCAAGCTATTTTCACTTAATAAGCCATAAAGTTTTATGGATTTTGTGTTTTAATAATGTAGTATTTATAGCATCAGTTATAATTATTGATTTTGGTTTTGGACCTGCCTCAATCTCTGATGCATTATTTGCATTTTTTTTTTCTTTTCTTTATTAGGCATCATCAAAAAATGATATCACAAAAGTATGCAGAAAAGACACAGAGGTAAGTCTTTGGGAACAACAAAAAAACGTTACAGTAGAGGTGGATGATCATATTAGTAATATTACATCAGGACACTTAAACAACTGATTTTACAAATGTATTTGAAGCTGAGGGGTTTCATTGGGGCTTGAAACAGAATCCTGGGTTATCTTGTTTCACATTTCACAATGCTCAGGATTAACAGTTCCTCCTGGTTCTTTATAATCTGAGGTTTCACACTGTACAGTAATACCTTGAGATACGAGTTTAATTCGTTCCGTGGCCTTGCTCGTATCTCAAATTGCTCGTATTGCAAAGCAATTTTCCCGTTTAAATTAATTGAAATCCCATTAATCCGTTCCAGCTCGCAAAATTCCACTCCAGTTGTTTTGTTTATGTGTTTTGAATGTGAAAAATGTACAGTACCTGTATTTATAAATGACAAATATTGTATAAAAACATACAGTATTAAAAGAGAATGTTAAAAAAATAAACTGGTTTTACTTTACGGAAGATGCGCACGGAGGTTGAGGGAGGAGTAAACAGGCGGAGGAGTTAGGAGGAATTACACTTTCACTTTCGTTCACTTACTCGCACTCTTAATGCTACTTTACACTTAAATGGAACTTAACTAAACTTCATTTAGAGCGGGGAGAGCAGCAACTAGAAAATAGAATAGACCCCCGTATAACAGAACCATTAATCATTTATAGAGTTAAAAATAGGAAAGGAAAATAATAAATGAATAAATGGATAAATAAATAATTAAATAATTAGAGAGAGAAGGAGAGAGAGAAAAATATGTGGAGATTTATGACGTAAACTGGTACAATGAACACAGGTTCCGGCATGGTGGAGTTGGGGTTGGAGGAGGGAGTTTAAATCGCAGCAGCAGCGAAGCGCTAGAGCGGCTCAATGAATGGGAATTTAAATGGTCGGGTAATATGGATGTCGTAACCGGATTGGTGCGAGTCGTGGACAGCTGATTAACAGCTGATGCACGCTTGACGACGTGGCCTGCCAGAACTAACGCGATGCTTGATGCTGAACTTAATTGCTACAATTTCTGTTTTCTTTACATTAATTTTGCTTAATTTTCTTCATCGCTTTTCTCTTCACTTGTTTTTGCCTTTTTTGTCACTCTTTCCTCACTAACATCTGTCGGTTGTTTTAATAAAAACCTGTCCGCTCGGCATATCAGATGCGGTGTAGTCGCACAAGTTAAAATTTTTTAACGGATCCAATGCTCAAAACGGGTCTGAAAATTACGGATCCGCAGATGGTCTGCACCTCACGCAGCGCCTTTGCGACTCTCCATAGGAAGTGAATGACTTCCGTTTTATCAACCGTCGTTTGTCGTGTAACTCGTTTAACCGAGTGAGACGCGGGAAGCTGAGGCAGGGGGAAACAGCACACATGGTTTTGGGGATCTTTGTTTTGGCGGCGTATCTCAAAAATTTGCTCATATCTCAAGGCAAAAATTTGGTCAAATCACAGCACGTATCTCAAAAAATTTGTATGTCAAAGCACTCGTATCTCAAGGTATCACTGTACATTTCTAAACCTTTTGACAGAGACTGGGACAATTCCCTGCTGGAGCACTGGGGGGTGCTGACAGGTGTATTGCTGTTATCGTCATGTAATTATGTATTGTATGTTTCCCATTACTCCTAATGTGGTTAGTTATTTATACCCTTCCTGCAGTGTTGATTGTTTCTCAAGTCATTGTTCACAATGTCGCGTTTATGTTTTGTTTCCATGCTTTAAGTAACCTTGTTTTTGTCATGTAGTTTCTAAGTGTCCTGATGGAGGTAGCAGAGATGATGATGTCGAGGTTCTCTTTAGGAATGACGAGGATAGACAGATTAGGAACGAGCACAGGGAGCTCAGGTTGGCTGTTTTGGAGACAAAGTCAGAGAGGATAGATTGAGACTTGGACTTGGAGATAGGTTTGGACTTGTTCAGAGGAGGGAGATTGTTATATTGGTAGAAGGATGTTGGAGATGGAGCTGCCAGGTAAGAGGTCAAGAGGAAGGTTACAAAGGAGATATATGGATGTGTTAAATGAGGACATGAAGGTAATTGGTGCGAGAGTACAGATGAGCGGAAACAGATGATTTGCTGTGGCAACCCCAATGTGACGCCCTGGATTAACCTTCTTGTTTGCAAACTTGCGCCGTCAACACCCGTGACTGGAAAGATACGACATGTATCCGCTTTAAATAACAGCTTATTTCAAGCTTTCACATCAGTGAGAAATAAGTCAGTGTGTAAATACTTTTGGCCTTTAAAAGTTTGTCACGTAATTGACCAGGCGTTCCTTAATAATCAGCTGCATTTTTTAGTTAGTAGTTAGTTTAAATGCTCAGTTATTTCTTGGTTTTGTCCAGAATTATGTTATTTTTCTGACAATAGCTATAAAAATGTTTTTTCTTTCACCATTTGAAACTTTATTTTTTTTTTTTGTAATTTTTCCTTAAATGCTGCAACTACTGTTAAACACCACACAGGGTTTCTGTGACTACAAAACATGTGACGTGAGGCAAGCAGTTTTCAGTTTCTGACAGCAGGCTTTCATAACCATGGTAAAAAGGGTTAACACCAAACGCTTCTAAATTACCAGTGTGAATCGTTTCTTGACCTGGGGTTAAAAGCGAGATTTAGAATGCTAACTTAGCCATAAAAGCAGTGTGAAAAGCCCAATGCAGAACTTCCATTTATGGAACTTTACAGACGTCCTTATCCAGAGTGACGTACAAAAGTGCTCTGAAGTCTGTATCAATGAATACATCAATATGGGTTCACTAGGACACAGACTAAGGAAACCATCTGTCTCTAGAACAAACTCTATTGGGAGGAAATGTAGCTGTGGCATGTGGTCGCTCAGAGGTTAAGGTGTTGGACTACTGGCTGGAAGGTTGTGAGTTTGAATCCCAGGTCTACCCAGCTGCTGGGCCTGTGAGCAAGGCTCTTAATGCTCTGTTGTATAAATAATGAGTTAAAATGTAAGTTGTGCTGGTTAAGTACATCTGCCAAATGCTGTAAGATTTAATGGGGATGTGGTAGCTCACTGGTTAAAGTGTTGGACTACAGATTGGTGGTGAATTTGTTTGTTAGGAGACAAATTTGTGGAAGGAGTTTCAGGCTATAAGCACGGAGGCCTCGGTGACTCTCTCCGTTCTGTGTGTCTGTGTTTGTGTGTGTGTATGAGAGAGAGAGAAAGAGAAGCTGGTGAAGACCGACTGTTTAACTCAGCTGTAATAGTAATGTCAGTGTGGCTGGTCTCTCAGGTGTTCCAAAACTTTAAAACATTAAAAAGCACAATGTTGTGTTTAGTAATTAATTAAACATTGTAGTCGCTGGAAAATCGCTGTGGTATCAGAATAACCGACACTGCACATTATAACAGAATTCCTAACACATATAATTTGTCCTTTTTTCCTGGTTGGTTCACAGCATTACTGTAAATGGCTAAAAAGTATAAAAAGTCTATTTTTAATTAGAATAAAAATGGTAATTGTTTGCGGGTCACTACGGTGTAAAAGGAATAAAACTATCTGATTCACGTCTCTCTGCAGCGTTGTTGATTATTTTCTAATAACAGCATGAAGCTTAGTGTCTTATATTTCATTCATCACAATCTCATACTGTCCAGGCTTTCTTTGTAACAGAAGTATTGAAAATGTACAGAACACAGAAAAGTGCCCAGTGGGTTTTGGGTTTTACATTTCTACTGTACATCTCATTTCTCATAATTATTCCCAGACATTATTATTTCTGTCGCAGTTTATTTACCTCTGCTTGTTAAAAGATCAACAGACAAGCAAAGCTCCAATCAGATAAAACCACAGATAAAAGAGATTCTGAACCTGGATTGAAAACGCATTCGTCTTTATATGTGCGTTTAATAAAAGCTTGATGCTGTTTCCTGTCTAATTTCCTTATTCTTCATGGATACAGTGTGCACACTGGTACACATCTGGAATTAAGACAGTTAGGTTTTGGAAGAAATGTTATTTAAAAGTGCAAATAAAAAATAATTATCATTTAAAATGGTCATTTTTTTAGTGGAGTATTTCGCCTATCATGGCTCTGTTTTCCCCTCGCTTTATTCCCTCCTTTAATCTGCATCGCCTCCTTTGTCTAAACAAACAAACAAACAAACCAATGGGCATAATGTTTGGTTTGGAGGAGAAACACTCCTGCTTTAAACCCTCAGCTGGCTTTCATCTCACGACCTCAATTTACGAGCAATCTCGGCCCGAGCCAAAGCACGCAACAGGCGAAACTTCATGAAGCACTTATAAGCGTCTCAAAAGGTTTTATTTTTGTTTGTTTGTTTTTAACTTGGCATGAAACTCAAAGGAAGGTGGTAATGACCAGCGCTATAAAGCTCTTTTAAAAGGTTGTTTTTAAATGATATTCTCATGATGGCCAGATCTGAAATTGGCTTTAAAAGAAGGAGGATGGAGAACCATTGTGACTTGAAAGGTATCTCAGTTCTTTATATATTTATATACAAAAATATGGGACGGGAGGTTTGCAATGTCTGTCAAGGAAGAAACGCCGCCGTTTAAACGCTTTCCAGATATTTTATCTGCTTTTTCCTTTGATGTTGATATACAAAAAAGAAAAAAGAATGTGTTAAACAAAGCACTGCCAAAACCTACAGGTAACAGAACTGCCTTCTCTATCAAGATGTTATTGCTTTCTGTCCAGCAGGGCCTGTGTTTAACCCTCTCTTCTTTCTCTCCTGCAGAAGCCACTCTACAGCTGTATCACCAAAAATGAAAGTACGTTGTTTTTGTTTTTTTTTGTTTTTTTTACAAAAGTACTGAACAGTGTGTTATTAATGATATTCAGACCCACAAATGCCACATTTATCATTTGTCTAATTTGTATTTAACTCTTTTTACCAGAAAATGTAAAAAAAAATAAAATAAAAATAAAAATCTGAGTTAAATGAATATTTTTAGGCCAAAATATTGGAATTTGCGCCTGTTTTGGCTGTCCCCATGTTCTAAAATGAATTCCCTTGTCATGTCACACTCCACAGTGCTGCTTCATGGTTCATATGAAAGTAGATACCTATAGCTTTAAGAATGAATTTATTTTATTTTATTTTCAATATGTATTTCTGTTTTTACTGAGCTGATTATGGTCAGTATTTTCATAGAAAAATAAGAAAGAAAGGGGAAAATGGTTCTTTTTTTTTTTTTTACACACAAATGTTTCTATCCTCAAAGTAAATGATGATATCAAACCCATCTCTGATCTCTGAGATGCCACAAGTGCATGTTCAGAAGAATCTAAAATTTGAAAGCTTTATTTTCAACCGAGAGATAAAAAAACATCTTACACTGAAACCCATGACTCATTTTCTATAAGATTTGCAGCGATAAAATCATTCATTTGTATAAACTCATTGAAAATGTCTGATAAGTCGATTTCAGTCTCCAGTGTACTGGTGAAACGAATGAATTTAGGAACTGTCGTACAATATCGTTATATTACAATATAATACAGTGCTCTGCGACTTCTGAGTATGTTAAGTTATGTGAAAAAGAAACAAGACACTATTCTACTTGGCAAATCATGTTTCTGTCCCTGCAGGGCAGGGTCATGACCTCCCATCACGCTGAAATTCACCCTGCTCTTGAGCTCACCACTGAATAAAATGCTTTTTTGTGTCCGTACGTGTGAGCACTGCCCTGCAGGCACCATCACCCTCAGACACTCACAGAGTTTCCTGTCCAGACTTTGGACCTCCTGACATGTAGCCCTCTGCATTATGGGGCATAACCTTTGGTTCAGGTTGCCCCAGGGGGTCTATGGCATGTTCCTTTTTTCATCCAGTGTGTTGTCCAAATACTTTGGCATATTTTTCAGTGTAATATTAAGGTTTCCATTAGAAATGATCAAATCATTCAAAAGTAGAATCTTACAAATATATTTACATAAAGTTTAGAAATTCTTAGTATTCAGTATGTTTGTCTTTTGCATTAACGACAGCGAGCTGCCATGCACTCCACATGTGGGGGTAAAAGTTGCAGAGTGAAGTTGCAGAGTGTCATATGAATATGTGCTTCATATAAGACTCTGATAAGACTCTGAAAATCTGTCCTTTCACCTTTTCCTTTGTTCAAATGAGTTAGGTCTAAATTACAAATTTGCTTAAAATGAAAAAGCAAAGTAGAAATTGTGGATCATCTTGAATATTGAGTAGTCACAAATTTCTGTTTTTTTTTTTCTTGTAGATTTGTGGTTAGAATTCTATTATTATTTCCAGTTTTAAGAAAATAATTTATAATCCATATTTTAAGACTTTTGGACTGCAAAGTATATTCGTTTTTGGTCATTCTGGCTTTTTTCTTTTTTTAAACAGCATTTTATCTGTCTTTGATTATCCCATAAGTGTAGTTTTTCATTGACCTGTCCTCTCGTGTTCTTGCAGTGGGCTCAGTGTGCTGCAGCTATGCAGGGAGACACACTCACTGTCGGGAATACTGCCAGGCAATCTTCCGCACAGACTCCTCACCCACTGTGTCTCAGATCAACACTGTTAAGGAGTACTGCCAAAGCATCAGCCCTCAGCTCATCATCTGCGTGGCCAACTACACCAAATCCTATCCCACCAGGAGTCCCACCGATAGTGAGCACACCTCCTACACACCCAGCAAACTCTTAATAAATCTCATAGCAGCAGAATTAATCTTACACAGATACGTGTGTGTGTGTGTGTGTGTGTGTGTGTGTGTGTGTGTGTGTGTGTGTGTGTGTGTGTGTGTGTGTGATGGTCTGGGAAAATTTTGCAAGGAACTTATGAACAGTTGGCTGTCTAAATAGTTTTTTGGACTAAACTTTTTGCCAGTACAGTATACACATTGATATATCTACTCTAAGAAGGTTACATTATTTTCCACCAAAAACAATGTGGAAATGTTTTATTTATGCTGACATGAATCCTGATTCATCTTTTTTTATTATAGGACAATGGACATAAGCTTAACCAATTTAGTTTAAAATCGGATACAAGCTACCAAAATGACATCATTATTATTTAAATGTTCTAATTAATAAAATAAAACATTATGAGAAATTTATCTAACAGAACTGACTGAAATAATATGTGATGTGATGTTTTTACCTCAGCTGACAAAACAGAGGTGGATGTGGATGATGAGAAACATTAAAACCCATCTCTCATCTTAATTTGATCATTTTTCAAAAATAATTCTCATATGTAGATTAAGTTATAAATGTAGATGAGGCATCTTTCTGCACTTAAATCAGATTTTTTTTCCCTTTTCACCGTCACCAGTTCTTCCTCTCAGTGCACATGGGCAACAAACTGCTTTACATTACATTATATAGCGTCATGCTAAATACCATCATGAGACCAAGGTGTAAGAGAAGCTTTCTATACAGATAAAGAGCAAGAAAACCTCAGGTGAAAGAGTAAACTTCCAAAGTTTATGACCAACAACAGAAAAGGCTCGATCACCCTTTGTCTTAGTACAAAAAGTGAAAGATAGATGTTATAAGATCTTAGCATCCTGGTAGGAGTGTCTTCCTGTACTGTGTTTCAGCCTTGATTAGTTTCTCTGCTTCTGCCACATCATGCTATTCACGAAGTTGTGCCTTGTTTTCAAGCTCTGTGTTTTCTGGCTTGAAATGTTGATAAAGAAGTCCTTAACAATGACTCTTCGATTTGAATAAATTGTGTATATGACACAGAATCTTCTAGTGACTTAAACACACAATATGGCCAAATGTATGTGGACTCCTGACTCCATCACTGTTTCTTTTACAAACAAATAAAACAAATTTGAAAGCACACAACTCTATAGGATGTGTTTGTATGGTGTATAAATGGGGCCCCAATCGTTCAAGCATGACAGTGCCTATTTTCCCACAAATTAGTTTAGAAAGACAAGCAAGACGATGTAGAGTGGTCTGCCTCAACCCTACTGAACACGCCAGACCTCCTCACCCAACATCAGCACATGAGAGCATATCACTAATGTTCTTGTAGATGAATGAAACAAAGAACAAATTCCCACAGCCACACTTCTCACACAAAATCTAGTGGAAAGTCATCCCAGCCAAGTGGAGCACATTACAACAGCAAAGGGGAATAAATCTGGAATGGGATGGTCAATGGGATGCACAAATTTTGGAAAATAGAATACATGCATGTTTTCCTGTGTCTTCCTGGTTCTCGACTCTGTTCTGTTTTGCTCTGTTTTACGATTGTCTGCCGCCTGCCCTGATCTTCTGCCCGTATTACTGATTCTGATTTCTGCCTCAACTACGTTGATGTGTTTGCTGATTCTGACCCAAACCTGTTGTACCACGAGTTCTCATTAAAGCGTGCAAATGGATCCTTCGTCTCATGACCTATCATTACAGAAGACTTCGCCGCAACATGATCCAGCTGCTGCCTCGCAGCTCACAATGGAGCTCTTCGCCCAAGTTCAGCAATCCAGCGACCACTCCCAACAGCTGGCTCGTCTCGCCTCGCTCATGGGTGAACTTGTCACAGCCCTGCAAAGTTTGCAGGATATCTCCGCAGCCTCCGCGGCCGCTAACCCGCGGCTCTCCTTCCCGGAGAAATTCTATGGAGATCCGGCGAAATGCAGGGGTTTCCTGATGCAGTGTTCGCTGTTTGTGACACAACAACCGTCTCTCTACCACACGGAAGCCAGACAAATAGCACTCGTCTGCACCCTTCTCACCAGAAGGGCTCTAGAGTGGGCCACCGCAGTATGGAGGGAGAATGGAACCACGTTTCCCTCCGTCAATCACTTCATCACCCAATTTCGCAACGTATTCGAACAGACCGCTGGAGGAGAGAGTGCAGAAGAGCGCCTCCTGAACATTTCCCAGGGGAACCGCAGCGCAGCCTCCGCACCCTCGCAGCTCAGGTGGGCTGGGAGGAGAGACCCCTCAAGCTCCTCTACCGCAAAGGTCTGAACCACGAGCTGCAAGCAGAACTAGCCTGTCGTGATGAGGGGAGAGACCTATTTGAATTCATGGAGCTGTCTATCCGAATTGACAACCTAATCCGAGCCCGGCGCTCACCCACACGCATCCCGTCTTCTGAGAATTCCGCAGACACTCACCTCACTCCCGAGGAAAGAGCACGTCGCATCCACCACCGACTCTGCTTATACTGTGGTATGTCCGGACATCGACTGCCATACTGCCCTGTTAGACCACACAATGAGCAGAGTACGTTAGTGAGCTTGACCACTTTCGCCCCTCAAACTCAGACTTGTGCCCGGTTCGTCGTATGCCTGAAAGTACCGGGCGGAAGCATTGATCTGGAGGCTCTCACTGATTCCGGCGCCGCTGGAAATTTCATTTCGGAGGAGTGTGTCAGATCAAACGCCATCCCGCTAACTGAGTGTGTTGTCCCCTTGGCAGTGGAGGTAATAGACGGTCAACCCCTCAGATAAGATTCGTCACTGAGGAAATCGAGCTACTAGTGGGTCCCTGTCACAGCGAAACTATCAGATTCCACTTGATTACCTCTCCTCATCACGCCCTGATCCTGGGGCTGCCCTGGCTGAGGCTCCACAACCCAGTCATCTCTTGGAGAGAACCGCGGATTATAGCCTGGGATGAAACCTGCGCTCCGCATAATCCGCCCTCCGAAGCACTCCTTTCGCTGTACTCCGCGGCCTGACACTCCAGTCATTCCCGACCTCCTGGCTGAATATCACGACCTCGCAGAGGCATTTAGCAAGGTCAAGGCCACCAAGCTACAGCTCCCATCCTGCACCACCCTGACCTGGCTCGACCATTTGTCGCCGAAGTGGACGCCTCCAGTACTGGCATCGGAGCGGTCCTTTCACAGCGACTAGGTCCGGCTAACAAGATGTTTCCTTGTGCTTACTTCTCCAAGAAACTATCTCCCGCTGAACGCAATTATGACGTGGGGGATTGTGAGCTATTGGCCATGAAGGCGGCCTTCGAAAAGTGGCGACACTGGCTGGAGGGCGCTCAGCATCTGTTCACGGTTATCACGGATCATAAGAACCTTGAATACCTACGCTCGGCCAAGCGAATGAACCCCCGTCAGGCACGATGGGCTATGTTTTTCACACACTTTCACTTTACAGTAACTTACAGACCCGGTTCGAAGAATATCAAAGCCGACGCACTGTCCCGCCTTAGCAATGAACCTGACCAGCCCTCTCAGACAGAGCCCATCATCAGAGCCCAGGCGCAGATTATCACTCCCATCCGATGGGACATCATTACTCAGATTTCACAGGCCAATTCGCTTTCTCCGCCTCCGGACGACGGTCCCGCTACCAAAACCTACGTGCCGGAGAATTTACGCTGCACTCTACTGCAATTGTTACACACCTCGCCCAGCTCCGGTCATCCCGGCATCTCGGCCACAACCCGTCTGGCTCAAAACACATTCTGGTGGCCCTCTCTGTCCAAAGACACCCGAGACTTCATTAAAAGATGTACCGTTTGCAACACCTCTAAAGCCTCACATCAGCTCCCGGACGGATTGTTACAGCCACTACCTATCCCTCAGCGACTCTGGTCCCATATCGACGCTGATTTCATCACCGATCTGCCCAAGTCTGATAACTGCGCGGCATGCCACCTGATATCTCTAGCCAAACTTCCCACGGTGTTCGAAACAGCAGAGACCCTTTGCAAATATGTGTTCCGTTTCTACGGCTTACCTGACGACATCGTCTCAGACAGAGGACCACAGTTCACCTCCCGAGTGTGGGCGGCTTTTTTCAAGCAATTAAACATCAATATCAGCCTCACCTAGGGATATCACCCACAAGCTAACGGCCAGACTGAACGCTTGAACCAAGAACTCACCCGCTTCCTCCACTCATACTGCCAGAACAACCAAGCTGACTGGAGCAGGTACAGTACCTCATGTGGGCGGAGTACGCACAGAATTCGCTCACCAAACCAGCCACCGGCCTCACGCCCTTTCAATGTGTCCTCGATATCAGCCGCCCCTGTTCCCGTGGTCCGGTGAACACTCCAATCTGCCTGCAGTGGATGATTGGTTCCGTAGGAGCGAAGAGACCTGGAGCGTGGCTCACCACCAGCTACAGAGAGCCATCCGAAACCAGAAGCTCCAAACCGACAGGCGCCGTAGACCGCACCCAGAGTATCGACCTGGACAGTGGGTATGGCTCTCCACCTGCGACATGCGGCTCTGCCTCCCCTGCAGAAAACTCAGCCCTAGGTTCATGGGTCCATTCAGGATTGTCAAACATGTAAACCCTGTGTCGTACCGCCTGGCACTACCACCCACTTACCGCATCTCTCTGACATTTCACATCTCGCTACTTAAGCCCTCCTCCGGTCCGAGAGGGGAGCAAGAGGAGACTGCCGACCCACCGGTGCCACCGCCTCTGCTGTTCGGCGAGGAAGAAGCGTTTCAGGTTTGCAGCCTACTGGACTCCAGACGCCGGGGTGGCCAACTCGAATATCTGGTCGACTGGGAGGGGCACGGACCGGAGGAACGCTCTTGGGTGAAGTCAAGGGATATCCTGGACCCCTCGCTCACCGCGGAGTTCCACCGCGCTCATCCAGAGAAGCCGGCTCCTCGACCTCGCGGACGTCCCCGACGTCGCACGTATCCTCGCTTCTGGAGCCGCTCGCTCTGCCTCGTCCCCCGACCGCCACCAGAGGGTACCTTCTCCTGAGTACTAACAGTTTCCGGACTGCATCTCCCATAATCCTCTCACCGGGACTGATTACACCGCCACCTGCTGCCAATCAACCACTTCCAATAAAGTTGCACTTGAACTTGACCTCATTTGCGAAGTCTCGATTTGCCTCTGCTGTCGGTCTGAGCGTTTGTTTTCCTGTGTCTTCCTGGTTCTCGACTCTGTTCTGTTTTGCTCTGTTTTACGATTGTCTGCAGGATTTTATGATTGATTCTGAGTTCTGCCTCACCTACGTTGTTGTGTTTGCTGATTCTGACCCAAGCCTGTTGTGCCACGAGTTCTCATTAAAGCATGAAAATGGATCCTTCGTCTCACGACCTATCATTACAGCCACAAATATTAACTTGAATATTTCTTTCCATCTAAATCACCATGCAAATTTTTCCTGATTATATGATCTTTCTTTACACAAAATGAAAGCATATGAATGCTAATTACGTAATTTACCAGTCATCTAATTACCTTTTCTCCTCATTATGTTACTCTCTGATATTCATTTCCTCATTATGGTTTCATGCCTTGTACGTTATTGCAAAAACCTGGATGGTGTTCATGTTACACTTGTTTGATGAGCAAAGTTAAACCATGTCGTATTGAAAGAAGCAGTAGATCATATGCTTGTTACCTAATCAAGACATTTACCTTTTCCACCATGCCAGTAAATCTCTATGCATTCTTCTTGTCATACCTTCTAACTGTAAGCATATGTGCTCCTCCAGGCCTGTACTGTTGTGACCGGGCGGAGCAGGCACACTGCCAGACGGCATGTAGAAGGATCCTACGCACCATGAGCACCGAGCACGAGATCATGGAGGGCCTGATTGAAGAGTGCGGAAGCCAGCCTCTTCCCCAAGACCCACTGTGGCAGTGCTTTCTGGGAAGTGCTCACCCTCACCCACCCAAAAGTGACCCCGAGACCTCTCCAACAGCCAAGATGGACTGCGCCAAGCTACACTGCTGCTCCAAAGCAAATACCTCACAGTGCAGGTCAGCTCACAGTCACGTTTCTAAAAAATAAATAAATAAATAAATAAAATAAATAAATAAATAAAAAGGTCTTGAGTAGTGTGACATCTGACAGGCCCACATGTTGCATGTGGTTGTGTAATCTATTTTTCAACAGAGTTATGTGCCAGGAGATCAGCACCAACTGGGGAACTCAGACATGGCAGGAGTTTGATCAGGTCTGTGAGTACAGCCCTCTGGAGACAGATCTCATCACCTGCCTGGCAGATGTGAGGGAACCTTGCCAGCTGGGCTGCAAAGATCTTACCTACTGTACCAACTTTAACAACAGGTAACAGATCTCAAATAATTCTAAATAAATAATGATAATCATGAGAAGGCCAGAGTTCTGATTTCAATTCAGTTTTATTTGTATAGCAATGGGCATTTTCATTAAATCAGCTTTACAGCAATATAAAAAGTTCATTATAAAAACGAATTCAAAATTCAAAATTTTAATTTAAACTTATTTCTTTTGCATCCAGATTAGATTTTTTTTAGTTACTTTTAAAAAACTGTTTTTATTAGTTCTTTCTCAAAGCATATAGGCTTTCACTTAAAATATTTGAATCCCCACCAACATTTAAATTCAACTCCATCCATTCTATTGCATTTTTATGCATTTTTTTTACTACAATGAAATTATACAAAAACCCAGTTGTTACACGCTCCCAGTTTCCTTGCACTGTGTATAATGTATAATTACTGTATAAAGTCTATACACAGCATGAGCAACCAGAAGTAAATGACTTGAGTGTTGTTGTCGTGGATTGTCGTTACTATGCTATAACTAACACTAGGGTTGGCTAAGAAAATACCTTTGGAAAACAAAACTAAGGAAATAAATAAAAAAAATAAGGAATATAAAAAGAAATAAATGACATTTTAGAGGAAGACTTTGTGCTGTTATGATTGCTTTGACTTTAAATTGTGTTACAATGTGAATGGGTTTAAAAATGTGTGCATGATTCCCATCCCATCATGTTCCATCTAGGGCGTGTTCTTGTTTCATGCCGATTGTTCCCAGGATAGGCTTCACAGCTCCTGCTACCCTGACCGGGATAAAGCGGTTACTAAAAACGAATAAACATCCTGCAGACAAAATTATATCCTGTAGCTAGTTTCCTTTAGACACTACTAAATGTAACGGCCGGTCTGTTGTCCGTTCACTCATACTCTTCACCTCAGATGTAGGTCTGCATGGTCTGTGTTGTTATGGTGGGAGTGGTTGTTGCCCAAGCTAAATTATTTGCGGATTCACATGCCCTCTACATCACCCAGCACAACTATTCCATTCTCTTCAAACAGTTTCTAAGCTGAAGTCTCACCCGTGCAACACAGAGTCTTGTGGTTGCTTGATTTAGTAACTTTGCAAGAGCATCTTTATGTTCATGGTTTGATGATGAACTGTTGTCAGATGGTGGGACCCTGGGGCATTTTCCTTCAGATGTGGCTTGGTGAATTGGAGCACTCATGAGTTCTTTAAGAGGACAGCTTCTTTTATGACCTTCAGTGGCTGTTGGTGATGAATACTGACAGTCGAGGATGTAAAAATGATAGCACGAGAGAAACAATCATGTAGAACAAATTGCAATACTTGTAAAATCCTTACAACGACTAAACATATTACAGTAAAAACCAAATCGCTAGTAAACCAGTAATTTCTACAGTGGTGGTCCTGTTTAGCATTAATTCATTGATTTTTGCTTCAAGGTCATGCAGCCTTTCTGCCTTGCACAACCTCTAGCTTGCATAAGGTGCACACTACAATATTTAACATTAATGGGCAGTCATGGCCTAATGGTCACAGAGTTTTTCTCCTCACGCTAAGGTTGTGGGTTCGAGTCTCGGGCTGGCAATACCACGACTGAGGTGCCCTTGAGCAACCTCACCAAACCCCCGAACCCCCCAACTGCTCCCCAGGGGCCGCAGCATAAATGGCTGCCCACTGCTCCGGGTGTGTGTTCACGGTGTGTGTGTTCACTGCTGTGAGTGTGCACTTTGGATGGGTTAAATGCAGAGAACGAATTCTGAGTATGGGTCATCATACTTAGCTGTATGTCACGTCACTCACTCACTCACAATAATGATATTAGTACAAAATCCTGATACCATGTGCTATTTAGGAGGATACTGCCTAGCTACATATTAATGGTGAGGCAAACAGAAAAGCAAATGAATGGAAACTAGCAAATAAGACAATTGGGAGAAAATGGTTAAAAAACATCAATCTAGGTTATTTTAGAGCCATCAGTCTAAAAGTCTGTAGAGGAGGTAGTATAGCAAGAAAATGTATGTTTAATCGCTAGTTTAATACTTCAGGAAGAGGTAGGTCATTGGATATTGTTTGTAAACAGCCAGTGACTCAGTTGTTTGGACATCAAGTTCATTCCACTACTAAGATGCCAGAAGAGAAAAGAGTCTACCTTGTACCCTGAGAGATGTGGGCCCAGTCGAGTGTTCCCATGGTAACAATTAGCTCTCCAGTCTAAGAGAGAACATGATAACTATTATACTATTATAGTGTAATGCTTAGTTAAAACGTAAAGTTCATGTTAACAATAGCATTCTAAAACATACGTTTATTGCAGTATAGTGATAATATTCTACATCATGCTATGTATGAAACAGTTTATATGCTTTGATGTATGATGTATGTTTCTCTCCATCGTCACTATTTGTTATCATCATTATTCAATTATTCTGAAATATTAAAATAACCGAAAGTACATCGATCTCCCAAGAGTTCACCTTGGACAACGTATTAAATGAAGCAAACTATTTTGATTTCTTCCCTCTGCTTAAGGTGGTTTACATTGTCAAAGATATCATTATTTGTAGGATCTTCACCCACATCCCTCAGAAGCTCAGGCATTCAAAGCAATCCAAACTATTCTGCATTTTGTTTAGACTGGACAGGGTTGACGAATCTTTCTTTAAGATGACGGCACCCTTGCCTCTACGGCGGGATGCAAAGGTCATGCAAACAAAACCTGGCTTTGATTTCCTTTGAAGGTTTCCTATGGAGGATTGCACTGGTGGGCACCCCTGCAGATTTCAAAGGCTGTTGCTTCGGGGACTTGGCAGTGGCACAGATCACAAACTGAGCACAAAAACCGTTGGGGACAAATACTGTTGTGGAGAGAGTGTTTATCTGCAGGGCTGAGCAGTACCAATAAAGCCTGCAACACACCCCATCGTCGAAGGATGCAGAGAGAAGAGGGTCAGTTTCGCCTTTGAGGATGCTGTTTTAGTCAGCGTGGGCATTGACAGGAACGGCAGTAGGGAAGATGGGATAACTTGTATCAGATAAAGAGGTTTTAAAAAACATCCGTTGAATGATTGTTGAAAAAACTTGATTATGCTCATTTTAGGGCACTTTCACACCTGTGAGCGTAAATAAAACTGAGCTTTCGCTTGCTTGCTAATTGGTTTGGTTTGGTTTGGTTTCACACTGTGCTTAATTAAACAAACCAAAAAGCAAAAGAAAACATCTTTGACTAAAAGGGATTTGGGGCTGGTTTGGGGCTTTGTGAGTCAGTTTACAAGCTCACATCTACTAAAATGCTGACTTTAGTCCAAGATACTTCTGTGTCAAGCTTCACTTGGAAATGGACAGACCAGTTGTTATGGTCAACACTGTGCATGGTCTCTATGTTCTCACCTGTCTAAAGGATCTCATCAAAAGTAAATGTTGCATATGTGAAAACTATCATCATATTAAGCAGAAAAAAGGTGCAAAAACATTTTCACACTTTGATTTAGCTAATTTCCTGTTTGTTGTATGTGTGTATTTAAAAAAAAAAATGAACAGTGTTTTAGGCTCATGGACTCTTTTGTCTGTAACCTAGTGAACCAGAGTTAATGTATTAAATAATAGAGACTTTAAAGCACTTTTGAATGTCGCTCTGGATAAGGGCGTCTGCCAAATGCTGTAAATGTAAATGTAACTAACAAGACTTTGTGACTGACAGCTGTGAGAAATATATATGAACATATACATATATATGTGAAGTAAGGATGGGAGAAGGAACTTGGGGTCAGAGGTCACATTAGATCTTCAGGAGAGAATAACCTCTGTTGGCAGTCAGGCATAACATCCTGAGAGCTAGAGCTACAAATGAGTTGTTTAGAAGACAAAATATGCATGTACAGAACAGGACAGGAGGAATTTGTACTGCTCTGTTGAGAATTCCCAGCCCCAGTCTTGAGGTCTCACACTCAGAGTTCCTGTCCACAGCGGTAACGGCTCCCGCTAATGAAATTTCTTTCATTCAAATGAAACATGAACACAAACCCATCTCTGACCAATGAGAAGCTTCAAATTTCACTCTTTGTTCAACGAGTGTATACAAAAATTCCCATCTCTGAACTTGTGCTGAGGACTACATGAGAGGAGCTTCTCTGAAATCTCTTTCTGCCAGTGTCGGAACGGTGTGTTGTTTCTTTTCTGTCAAGGGGTACCCAGTGAGCATCCACTGATCGGTTCCGTCCATGCAGATCGCTTTCTGAGCCAGTTTGGTCTGACCATAAAAGCTCAGATTTGGCCTCTAAACATGACTTTTTCTGGCCCACTTTCAGTTTGATAGATTTTATAGTTTTCCACCAAATGTACTAACTACAGAGCTTTCACTCTGGCCAACACTTAGACATTCCATTAACATTGACAAAGACATTATTAATCTAGATAGTAAACATTCCTGATCAGGGTGGGAAACATGTCAGGACTTTGTGCAAAAGACTGAAACATGACGTTAGTGTTTCTCTCTTTTCTGTTGTATTTCTTCAGGCCAACCGAGCTTTTCCGGAGTTGCAACATCCAATCTGACCAGGGCGCCATGAACGACATCAAACTGTGGTCAAACGGAACCATTAAGATGCCTCTGATGAACATCCCAGTTCTGGACATCAAAAAGTGCCGACCGGAGATGTGGAAGGCTGTGGCCTGTGCGCTCCAAATCAAACCCTGCTACAGCAAATCAAGAAGCAGCGTCATCTGCAAGTGCGTATTCCTCTTCCAGTCTCTACACATTGGCTCTGTCTGTTTTTCTTCCATGTGAAGTTCTGGCTGGCTTCAATTTGATTTTAAGTCGTTATCTGGACTGCTGCTGTTTTAAACTGCATTCACAAACCTGTATTTACAAAGTAAAGTCATTTTAACAC
Source organism: Tachysurus vachellii (assembly GCF_030014155.1). NCBI lineage: Eukaryota > Metazoa > Chordata > Actinopteri > Siluriformes > Bagridae > Tachysurus > Tachysurus vachellii. The sequence continues at coordinate 9,855,505 of NC_083464.1, read as the reverse complement.
TCGCAAGACATTGCCATGTTTTATATATTCTGTTACACACGGAGCTACTAGTAAGTGTATCTAATCCATGTCTCTGAACTGAGATGCTGGAAAAAAGCTTCGGTTTGTGTAGTGCAGAACTAATGTCACCCTTTAAAAGATAAGCATCGTGAGTGAACACTCAATGTTTCCTCCAAATCCTGATAAATATATATCTAAATGTTTATGATCTGGTTGACATTCAATAGAAAGATATGAGGAAGTATTTTGAATTCATTTATTTAGAAACAATTGAAACCAGTGTTTTGTAATTATAGGTTGTAATGGTTATCTGTCTGTCATGTTTCAGGAAGCTGAGATGGATGCACTTGCCTTAGTGTGTTTTATTAGAGTGATAGGAACACAAATCCATAGTGTGAATTAATCTCAGGAACAGGAAACAGGCATGTAAACAAGAGTAAGACAACACAGAAGAGTGTGCTGTAGCGCTGTGGGCTGTAATAAACGCTGATCATATCTACACACAGTGCTCAGAGCAAGGGGGAAATTATTTATTTATATCATTTATTTATAATCATTTTTCAGAATTTCCTGAAGGGTGCCAAAAATCTTTGGGCTGACTGTATTAGTAAGGAACAAGTCAAACCAAGCTCTGAGGTCATTTGAGTTGAAAGTTTTTCAAATGAAACTCCAAGTTCATTTCAGAATGTCACCATGCATTATAATTATCATGCAACAGTGAGGCATGTAGGAGTTGACAGCCATGACCCTGATGAATACAGCACAGTGCTGTCAGGGAGCCTAGAGAAATGTTTTACCTGACAGTTTCATTCTCACACACGAGAGCACAACTAGCTGTTTTGTTCGCATTTTATCACACCTGTGTTTACACTCCGAGCTAAAGCTTGTCTCATTTGGCGATCAGCGGCCCGTCCCTCGGCACTCACTCACACTCCGGTACCGAGAGGATTAGTCTTCCTCACGCAACAATTCTGTAGAAAGGCTTAGAACGCTCTCGCTCATGTCTTTGACAGGAAACACCCTGACTTCAGCTGCTCAGGACAAAAGCTCGTGTCAGTGAGTGATTGCAGGCTGTGACCTCATCATCATTCACCGGCATCTCTCCTCTTTTGACCTGTTCCAGCACGCATCAGAGTTTCTGTCTGCTGGTAATCAGCGCTTGACATTTTGCGGACAAGCACATATTCCTACACACTGGAGTTTCGTCGAAGTTAGTTCATGCTGGAAAAAGTGTCAGATTTTACCTTCCCTTATTGACATTTTGCTAAGTCCATTTCGTTACTATTGATCCACCTGACAATGTTTCCTACCTAGCATGTCAATTATAGGGTTTCTAGAGACATGTGCAGAAGGTTTGCCACGTGGGATTCGAGGTAAATTTGACGAGGAAAACATCGTCAATTTTTGAGAAAGGAGCAGACAGAAAAAGTCTCCAAGATCCTCAAGACTGAAGCTGAAAGTTATAGACTCAGTCAGAAAGTCAGCAGCCTTACAAACTAGTCATCTGTGTAGATAAATGAGCTGTATTGCTCTGCCTATGCAGGGGTATGATTACATGTATTTCACCATAACATTTCATGTCCCACTGGGTCTTAATAAATATTTTCATCGTCAGCTAGCAAACAGTGATTATGCTGCTTGCGTTCTCCATTTTCTTCAGTAAGGGGTAATTTACTTTCATTCTGATATAGCTGTGCATGCCTCTCCAGTTATATTGAGTTTTTGCAGCTTTCTAACTTGTTTTGATCGTGTAGTTCACCAGGCGTTCGTTGATATCCAGCTCTCTCTAATCTTTCTGTCACCTATTTCTTTCTGGCAGGTACTAAAGACTTTCATCCTCTGCAACACAATCAGACCTAGTTAGCAATAGTACAATTTAAGTATTTTTTTTTTTACCTGGATATGTAAAAATATATATTTACATATCTTAGCCCTCATCTACGTACATGGCATTTCATGCATTCCAGATGTGTGTGAAGACCACACATGTTTGTGGTCTGACACTGGACAAAGAAGCAAAGTTTTCTCGCATACTTATGTCAGTATGAGCAAGGTGAATAGCAAAATAACGGGAAAGTAGTCCGGATCTGAAAAGTCACTGCTGTTTCTGAAAAAGTCTCATTCACGATGGATGAAAACAGCGCAGAGAAAAAGCTCCAGTGTGTTTCCAAGCACAAGGCAGTTTTATAGTGTATACAGTCAACAGGAAGCATGCTTTCATCTCCTCCATCTGAAAACAGAGGTGTGTGTGTGTGTGTGTGTGTGTGTGTGTGTGTGTGTGTGTGTGTGTGTGTGCAATCCAGGCTGGCAGGAGCACAGAGAAGCGGTGTGCTTCCGTCCTCTGCAGCAGACACTTAAAACAGGATTTTATATTATAGTTTTTACCTTTAATTATTATATTTTTGTCTTTACCTCAACTGAGACCTTTTTATGTTTTGATTTATACGGTGCTTTCCATATTTACCAGTTGTATCTTTTCCAAGTTTCAAAATGGCAAATCACTGGTATGCATTTGATCCCAAGGTTGAACAAAGTAATCCACCCCTCCCACCTCTACCCCTCGATAATATCGTTCAGATCTTTGACATTTCTGCCTTTTTGCCTTCAGGTCGGACTGCGTGGACATCCTGACTCTCTGCGGCGACTTCTCACGCTTCCCAGAAGGCCACAGCCCCGAGCAGATCTGTGAGCTTCTCTCCCCTACGGATGACCCAGAGCGATGCATTCCTCTGCAGAGATACCTCAGTGAGTCTCAACTCCGTCAGCTTCAGCTTTATTTTTAATGTTTGCACCCATGAAATTCACCTGAACCTGTAATACTTTCGGCTCACCCGCAGCTCCTAGTCCTTTTGAGAACATCATCGAAGAGGTGATCCATCCCTGTAATCCAAACCCATGTCCCAGCAACCATCTGTGTGAGGTGAACAGGAGGGGATGTCATCCAGGACAAGACTGCAAGCCTTACTTCTGTGTGCCTGGTACTTGTTCTTTTTTATATATCATTTGACCATCAGTGCTGGTTAAGGCGATGTCTTTAAATTAAAGCGAGACCTCTCCCCGATGGCAGGCTGCAAACTGGGTGAAGCTTCCGAGTTCCTAGTGCACATGGAGGCTCGGATCCAGATTCCAGTGCGCAGCGGGCAGACCGGCTGTTACGAGGTGTGCACCTGCGGGCAAACCGGCCGTCTTGAAAACTGCGCCGAGATGCCCTGCACCGACACCACCAAGACCTGTGCCGTAGGAGGGCAGAGAAAAAGTGAGCCGTGACAGTCGTGCTATATCTTAATTTTGCATAGTGATGGTTTTTCTCGATCATCGACCGAAGAAGGAGTTTTGTCAAGAATCTTTTCAGAAAACTGAGGATGTAATTGTTAACAGAGAGCGAATATGTTATGATTACACAATAATTATCTCCGTTTAAAAAAACGAGAAAGGCCTTTGTTCTCTTTGGATTCAAAGTAAAAACAACAAAGGCTAGAGCCCTCATCCCTCTCTCTCCCTCTCTCCCGCTCGTCTGAACGAATCCCCTAGCAAAACATTACATTAAAGGAGAAGAGTAAAAGCCACCACATGCTGGAATTTCCTTCCTGTGGTCTTCTTTTGGACAGCCTGAAATGTCAGCAAGTGGCTTTTAGAGAAACTTGCCCCTCGTTGGCACGAGCCGTAAATGATTCATGCCTTCTACTGCCTCAAGGAACGTACTCCTTGTGAGGCTGCCACCTAGTGGCGTAGTGACAAAAAACACTAAAACATCTAACCTGAAGGCCCTGATAATATTAATAATCACCATTTCTGAAAATTAGTAATGATATTATCCAGGGAACACAATATTCATAGACATGTCATAGACATAATAATTGAAACTAAACATTTAAATTATTATCCTAAAAACAAGAAATTGCCCTGAGAGAAGGATACATGAATTGTACCATTTAGTCTCTTGTAATTGAAGACAGAGTTTTATTTATGAACATCTGTATTGTATTGTACATTTTGTATTGAATTGTAAATGGTGGTTGGTTTGAACCTGAAGGACTTTATAGCATTGCAAGGCTCATTTTGACACAACCAGGAGTCAGGCCTACAGTATATGAGCAGTACACAAGGAAATAAATACCATTATTTAAACAGAATGGGGATTTGTGAAGGGTGCCATTACATTTATTACAGGGAGTCTGAAAGACACATTAGAGCAGGATTGTGGTACAGATATCCTAACAATTTTACAGTTAGCAGTAAATGTATTGGCTCTTTTTCTTTCTTTTTCAGTCTCTTTTTCTTGTGCAGTTAATAAATAGTTTGCTCGTGATTGCATTAGATGTGACAGAAAGGGAAAATGTTGTGGTATCCTTTTGAACAAGATTGTATTTTTTAAGGTCATGGAACATCTTTCAAGGTGGACTGTAAGTCCTGCTTTTGCTACGCTGGAGAAACTATCTGCTTCCCACCACAGTGCCCCAGTCTAGACAACTCAGGCGAGCAGCGCCGGGCATTTACAGGTGTGTGTACATGTGTTTCACAGCTCCTACAGTCTACCAGTGCTACAATTTACCTCATATTACTTCTTCTGTTTGTAAATCTCCTCTGTCTCTTTCAGGACTTCCATGTGGCTGTCCTGATCATTTTGTGCCAGTGTGTGCCCGTAATGGACGCACGTACCCTAGTGCCTGCATGGCACGCTGCATGGGCTTCCGAGACAGTCAGTTTATGTTTGGCTCCTGCAGGAGCATAGGACCCTGCTCCCCTAACCCCTGCCCGAGAAACCAAAGGTAAGAGCAGAGCTGTCCTGGAGCTGCGAAGGCACATTTCATTCATTCATTCATTCATCTTCTACCGCTTATCCAAACTACCTCAGATCTCAGGCGTCATCGGGCATCAAGGCAGGATACACCCTGGACGGAGTGCCAACCCATCGCAGGGCACACACACACTCTCATTCACTCACACAATCACACACTACGGACAATTTTCCAGAGATGCCAATCAACCTACCATGCATGTCTTTGGACCGTTGGAGGAAACCGGAGTACCCGGAGGAAACCCCCGAGGCACGGGGAGAACATGCAAACTCCACACACACAAGGCGGGAATCGAACCCCGACCCTGGAGGTGTGAGGCGAACGTGCTAACCACTAAGCCACCGTGCCCCCAGGCACATTTCCTCTGAAAATTACATCAGGTATCATTAAAAGATCAGACAAGCATACAGGCTCGACTTTTATTATCTGTGCAACGTTACACATGTTCTCCCTGTATGAATTTTCTTCAGGGAACTAGCTTTCTTTCCAACTTCAAAAAAAGCGGCTTGGTAGAATAAGTCTGTGCAAGATGCCCTACAACTGAGACTAGACCGACGTCCCATTCAGGCCGTGTTTCTGCACCCAGTGATCCTGTGGTTTGCTGTGGATACACCATGATCCTGACCATGATAATGCACATACTGGAAATTAATTCAGAATTCAGAAATATTTTTTAAAAATAGAATTATAACAGGGGGCACTGTGGCTTAGTGGTTAGCACGTTCGCCTCACACCTCAAAGGTTGGGGGTTTGATTGTTTTATGTGTGTGTGGAGTTTGCATGTTCTCCCCGTGCCTCTGGGGTTCTCCGGTTTCCTCCCCCGGTACAAAGACATGCATGGTAGGTTGATTGGCATCTCTGGAAAATTGTCCGTAGTGTGTGATTGCGTGAGTGAATGAGAGTGTTTGTGCCCTGCAATGGGTTGGCACTCCATCCAGGGTGTATCCTGCCTTGATGCCCGATGACGCCTGGGATAGGCACAGGCTCCCCGTGACCCGAGAGAGTTCGGATAAGCGGTAGAAAATGAGCGAGTGAGAGAGAGAGAATTATAACATCACTGATAAACAGATCAGAGATTAAGAATCAGCTAAGATCCTATTTCAACTGAGAGCATTGGTTAAGTCAAGTCAAGAAGCTTTTCATTGTCACTTCAACCCTATATAGTTATGGCAGTAAGGAGAATACTATTTGTCCACACTGAGCGAGCCTGACGTGACTGAGCCGACTTTGGAAAGAAAAAACTCCCTTAGCTGGAAAAGGAAGAAACCTTGAGAGGAACCAGACTCAAATTGGTGACACTGGTGTGTGATTATACATATGCAGTCTGACAATTGTGTATTGATGAGGAGGTTGTTGTCCTCAAAATCCACATAAATTTGGCATCTCCTCTTGGACTGTCCAAAATCTTCATGAAGCGGAATCCAACTGGGGCTTGTACAGCGCTAGATGCCTTAAGATCCTCACAGAGTTGGCCTCATCTCAATGAAACTCCAAAATCCTTATGACATGGCTGGTACAATCTCTGGATGCCTCAGGATGCTTAGAAAAAGGGAAGCAAGTGGAGAGGAATTAAGCGTAGCTGTTGTTTATAATATTAGCAAGCACTAGATGGTGATATGCATTTGATCATATGAAGTTCTGGAGCACACATCAACGTTCCTCCAGGACGCAGTGCTCCATAAAACACAGATCAACAGGAGACAACACAGAACTAAGTACACTACAGTATTACATCAAGTGTATTTGTGCAAACAGTGTGAGGCAACAGTACAATAACTGACAGTGCAGCGCCGAGCAGTACACAGTTTTGTTGTAAACATTGTCGGTAACATTGTATTGTATTTAGTGAAGCGTTACACCCTCACATTCTCTCTATAGTCAAGATTTCCTTTTATTTTTTTTACCTGCTTGTTTTATGCCATTTCCTCTTCCCTAGGGATTTTTGTTCCTCAGGCTTCTCATGCTTAGCCGTGTTGTTTATTCAGGTGTGATGTTCAGGCATTCCTCTCCAGTCCAGGCTAATATTTCCTGGAGGTATTTTGTAGTGAGAGTGTGTTTTGTAGTGTGTTGTAATCCTTCCTCCGGATACTCTCTCTGGGCCATGAGCCCTTTAGCTTAAGAGTGTCAGACTCCTCTGGGGATGGAGCGAGTTCACATTAGGTATTTAGCCATGTGCTAATTTGTCAGCGTGTGTGATGCACCGTTAAACTAGTGTTAAATCAAATTGGAGTCGTGAACCCTTTTATTATTGTGAACAAATGCGAAGTGAGTGTCACTCAAGATTATTTATTAACACTTCTTTTTTTCTGTCCTAATCACGTAGAAAGTAATCAGAAGTGTGGAAAGATTAGGCTTGTTAACTTTGTGTTTCAACTTAGCAAAATGCGATTTTTTACAGGTAATGTAGAACCTAATGAGGCATCTGTCAGACTCTTCGGACTGTGTTTTCATTATATCTCCAGACCTTTTTTTTTTAATAACATTTTGAAGAGAATAAAGCCTCAAAGAGCTCGTGGATAAGACTCCTGCTTGTGTAGCCCTCCCTCTGAAATAAATGTCTTGTGGAATCTGTCTTATGTAACACCCAACAGCTTGTTTTATTATAACATCCTTCCCTGGCCCGGCATTCAAAGCCAGACCGCTTGTTTGTTCCACTGTTTGTTCTTTGGTAAACAAGATGATAAAAACGGCAAGCACTTGCTGTTAGAAACCTGGTTGTTGTGCTTTTTTATGGAGCCAATATTGATGCATTGACGTCTATAAGCAGTCTGGTTGCCATGGACCAAGTGACTCGTGCCTGATATGAAGAGATTCTTGTAGTCCTACAGATAAACTGGAAGCACAGGTTGCTTCATACATCTGTTTATCTTCAGGATTTACATTTGATCTCGGTGGATTCTGTGACTACCCCGAAAACACAAGGCATGAGGCATGAGCCTGTATGGTGCACAAGTCTGTCACAGGTTACAATAGACACACATTCACTTCCCAAGGCAAATAATCAATTTCATACTGATCCATGATTTTGTGGACTACTTATGGATGTGTAAATGAATTCGTTTTATACTTATTCTCTCATTTCAATTGTTTTAATCTTTCATGAGACATCTATAGATGTTCCTATCAGTTAACTGTAGTTCCTCATCTTACCACAAGAGGGCAGAGTCACTACACTCTTTTGATACACAATACTCTGTATGATTGATAGGATTCTGGGTCAGAGTCTGGCAATGCCTAGCAATGTGGCTAAAAGCTTAGGCACTTAAAACAAGGCACTTTAAGTCTGCCACAAAACTGAAATCTCAGCTGTTTAAAATCTAGTCCACATTTGACTTCCTTTTTATTCATGTACACAACTGTTGTGTAAAACAATCCATTACCACACTTTACTCTCACTTCTGCTTCAAAAGAACAAGAGCTGGACAAAAGGACAATTTTGGGGAAAGCTCTCAAATATTTGAAATATCTCACACATTTCAGTAGAAAGAGCTCCATCAAATTGCCCACACGCAGCTTCCATTATTGCAGCAGGTTTTGTACAATACAGCCATTATGGTCCCTATGCGAATAGGAGGAAATAATAGTCTAATTATTTTTTTTATTTTCCTTTTTTTCTTTCTATCCGACATTCTTATGTCTTATTCTTATTCTTGTTTAGCTGGTAAATATTTTATTAAATATTCTACTAAAATATTGTATGCAAAAGAAAGCTTTTTCGAAGTAAACAGGAAATTGTGATTATTAGATTCATATATACTCTATATAATAACTAAGAATAATAACTCTTAATTGCATTGCTACCTTGTTCCCTCTCACACTCTTCTACTCTCCCCCATTCCATAAAGCACAACTCAAAACTTTCATTTATTTTAATTAACCATTTATACATTCAGTATAAACAAATGTATTATTTTATTGTTGCAAGTCTGATATAAAATGAGTCGGGAGATGTTTGTTTGTCCCTCTGTTGGATAACCTTACACAGAATTTTAGGTAACCCCTTAAATATCCAAAAATATTTTGGAAGCTTATGAACGAGCACTTGGGGCATCTCAGAGGGCAGAAATGGGTTTGATATCACCATAAAAGAATCTTTTTCAGTGGATATGTAGAATCTGTTTATTCTGTTTGTCTAGGTGCAAATTCCATTTTTTTTCCTCTGGTAAAAAAGATTTAAAGCATCATACAAACACATTACAAACAAACAAAACACCATACCTCAATTCATGTCATGACTGGCGTATGTATCTCAGAGCAAAGCAGTAGGTGATATCAAGTTGAGATTGTCGTATGAAGTAACTATTCAATATTCAATCAGTTCAATTTTATTTGTATATCGCTTTTAACACTGGACATTGACTCAAAGCAGCTTTATAGAACATTAGACAAAAAATTCAAGATTAATATTAGACTTATATTTAAATGTGTTTGTATTTATTTCTAATGAGCAAGCAAGCCTGAGGAGACTGAGGTAACTTTGGCGAGGAAAAAACGCCTTAGGCGGAAGAGGAAGGTACCTTGAGAGAAACCAGACTCAAATGTGAACTTCATCCTCATTTGGGTGACACTGAGTGTGTTATTATGAATGATGTCCTTTCACCACTCCGATAATTGTATATTGATGAGGAGGTTGTTGTCCTGGCATTTTCTCTTTGAATTTCCGAAATCCTCATGAAGCAGAAGCTGGTCCTGATGTCTAGCTGCCTCAGGATTCTCACAGGTTTGGCCTCTTCTCACTAAAGGTCTGAAATCTTCATGACACTGAGCACAACTGGAGATGGCACAATCTCTGTCTGCCTCATGATAGGTAGAAAAAGAGAAGCAAGTTGAGAGAAATTAGCGTAGCAACTTTTTTTAACATTAGCATGCACAACATGATAATGTGCGTGTGATCAGATGTACTGAAGCACAAGTTTATGGGATGTATTATGTGTGTGTCTGGCTAAAGAGATATGTCTTTAATCTATATTTAAACTGGGAGAGTGTGCATGAGACCCAAACACTGTCAGGAAGGCTACTCCAAGGTTTAGGAGCTAATACCTTTGTATTCTACTTGTTTATGATAAATCTATCATGATGTACACTTCAGGTGACTTGCATCACTTGCTATCATATTGTTTTAAATATATAATCATTAAACAATAGCATTATTTCATATCCTCTGTCTCAGGTGTATCCCTAAGCGGCGTGTATGTCTGACGAATACAACAGACTACCCGTGTCTGCAGTACCAGTGTGTGGGCCGACCTTCCGGCTGCGATAACAACCAGCTAGATCCGGTCTGTGACACGGACAACACGGAGCACACCAACCTGTGTCTACTTTACCAGAGCGGCAAAACCCTGGCTTACATGGGTCACTGTCAGGTACACACATCTCAGTTTACCTCCATCACACCACAAACACTAATACCACGTATTATTTTAGGCCTATTACTATAATAATATCTTTTTGAAGGCATTCTAGAAAAACTGTGAGTCACAATTATTCCCTGCAACTCAGTTTGCTAGATTCTTTAATTCCTTCACAAGTGCTCAGTGTCTTGCTGCTTCATATTGTTTAAAGGCAACTCACAAGGTATACATACGTTCAACAAAAGAGATAGGGTTGTGAGGAGCAGAGCCAGATTCCCTGACAGTCAGATAAAATGACTAACTGCCCCTTTAATAACTAATACCTCATACTTACTCACTCCATCATCCATCATGCAATTTTAGACACCATCCCATGCTGTAAACACAGGAAAGGACGATGTAATCTTGTTGGCGTAATATTGTTTGAAAAGATTTGTTTTAGTAGGATCTGAATAAATTGGATTCGTTATAGTATTATCTAAATAAAAAACGGAAAAATATACGCTTTCGTTTAAATGTGTCTTGTTGGTACTGATACTGTATGCATCCTACCACAGAGAGAGATGACCAGGAAAGACGAAGCCTAACATGTGCTTCCTCTAATACTCAGGACACTTGTAGGACCCATTTGGGGACAAAAGCGCTCAGTCCACGTGACTTATGTTTGTGACAGCAATATCAGATAAATCGCTCTCTCTTCTGTTAATCAGAGTAACACTAACGAATCAAGGGTGTCTGTGATTTCATGCATGCGAAAGAGGGCTGAGTGCTTTTGTAAATCACCACAGTTTTAGTGTCACTGCAACAAGAGTTAATGACGTAAGTCATTTTCTTTACGTTCAGGACGATCCTTAAAGCTTCTTTATTGTGTAACATAACGTAGAGAACACGTCTCTGGCAGTCTGTTATGTAATTCAGCCAAACTCGCATTATAATCCCTGTTCTGTCATTTTTATGACATGACACTAGAGGGCACCGTCTCGTCCGAAATAACAGAAGCATGCGTTTACGCTCTGAGCTCAGGCTGTATTTTCCAGGAAGCTGGGTCAGAAGACTTCACATTAACTACTGCCGTCTGCTGAGGCCAAAGCCATTCATTTAGCTGCAGCTATAAACAGCATCCTGAACACAAGGTCAACACGGTGCACTGTGTTTAATGATGAGCACAACTTTCATTACAGGAAGAGTACGGGGCATTTTTCAGTGTTGGCACTGTGTGATTAGAAGGTGTGGTGAACATTTTTCTGTCTAGCACTGTGGGTTTGTCTGCATTTATTTATTATTAACACAGACACACAAATGACCTATAAAGCTATAAAACCCACACAGAGAAGGGAACTGGAGAGCTCAGTGATGCGCATATTGATAATTCATTGATAATAAATACAGTGGAGTGTTCTATAGGAAAATGTTCACAAACACGTATATTACTACACTTGTACACTTACAGTATACTACACTAAACTTAGAGTGACAAAGCAGACTCGTCAGTCGGCACTTAAAGGTGGGGTGTTCGTTGTTTGAAAGCCAATGTTGACATTTGAAATCATCAAAACAAACACGTCCCTAACCCAAATAGGTCCCACCACTGTATTGATAGCTCCGCCTGCACATACTGACACGCCCATATTGACAAGACACACCCCTTTCAGCTCATTGGCTACACGTTAGTTTTGTTTATCGGCTTGACTCAGTTTTCTGAAGCATTTCTCAAACATCGTACACTCCACCTTTAAGCTTCCTGTGCTGCTCAGTCTCATTACGCTTAGATAGATAGAAATACTGAATTAGACAGAAATGTTTCAATCTCCCTCCTTCACTCTGCCACTCAACTCTCTCTTTCCCCACTAACACGTCTTCTTTGAGCTGTGATTTCAAACAAAATCATTCGTTCAAGTCGTTCCCTTTTACTAAACAATGGGAATACAACTAAAGACAGGACAGCTGGGTAGACTTTCATCTACAATTGCAATTAACTGTGTTGGGAATGATTATTATTTCATTTATTTAATTATTTAAATTAATAAATCATTTGTATCTATGTGTTGTTGATCAGGGGATCAGGGTTCAAGCCCCAGCAATGTCAAGCTGCAATCGTTGGGCCCTTGAGCAAGGCCCTTATCTCTCACTACTCAAGGGGTGCTGTATCATGGCTGACCATGTGCTCTGACCCCAACCTCTAAAGTTGGGATGTGTGAAGAAAGAATTTTACTGTGCTGTAATGTATATGTGACAAAATAAAGGCTTCTATTCTGTTCTATATTTACTATAATAAGAGCTAATCAGAAATACTGCTTTTGTGTATTTTTATAGAAATGTGTCATTCTCCATCTCTCTGGGCCTTTTTACACCTGGTCACTTTGGGGCTTTTTACACCTGGTCACTTCATGCGTTTTCTGTGATCAGATAGCTATCCGATCGTAAAAAGACCAGGTCTAAATGTCCTCAGAAACGTTTTCGAGACAGATATAAATCCGATCGTTCAAACCACTTCAGGAGGTGGTCTGGGATGCATTTCAGATGAAACTGGACAGGTGTAAATGAATGTGGATGTTCAAGCCACATCAGCGCTATACTCCTCCCAAACGGAAGTACGTCACTCACAACTGCTGGCTCCGATCTTTCACCCAGGCGTCTCGTTGGGTCTTAAAATGCACTGCTGCTGCCAGCGAAAATGCAGCAAACAGTAAATGCTGTTTTTTGTCGCATAACCATCGTAACAAGTTTTTTCGTCTTGTTACCTGGTCTTTTTACAATCGGATAGCTATCCGATCACAGAAAACGCATGAAGTGACCAGGTGTAAAAAAGCCCCTTAGATTTTAGTTTATTGATGGTGGGATTTAGTTTTTAGTTTATTGACCTTCTATCCATTTCAATATGGTTGCTGCAGAACCACACAGAATTTGCCATCATTCCTGTTTTGGATGTGTTGTTAACACAGTTAAAAGCAGTGTGTTAGCATTCGAAGGTGATGTGAATATGAATTGTTTTGCTGGTGGTGGAGTTCGAATAAGAAAACAGTTCTTGGATTTTGGAAGATTCATTCACAGATTGTTCATCGAATGCCTTTCCTGTGAAAGCAGTGAAAATGTTTTGTAGTTTAAACAGTTTTTCACTGACCGTGTTAGGTTTATGTGTCAACAGTACATGTTGGCAATCAAGAAACGTTACAAAACTGTAACGTTATAGGATTTACAGATGCATGTGGTAACATAGACGATGCATGACACTATTCTTCTGCTCACTCTTCTGTTTTTTTTTCTGAATCTGCCACTAGGTGGTGGATGTGTTGTGTTATCCGTGACTCTTATTAGAAAAAGATATGCTTCATTCTAAAATCTGATTGGTTGATTGAGTCCCATTTGAAGCTGTTGTAAAATGGAGGATATACTGATTTATACACACACACAACGATTTCAACATAATAAAGTTAAATAAAGTTCCACATAGTAAACAATTAATTCATTAGGTTTAAGTCATTAGTCTGTCTATGTAATGCTCTGTGCTTTGCCTATTTGCATGTTGCTTAGCAACCAAATCTTACTTCTGTTAACAGAATATATTACCTATCTGCTGAAATGTTTCTTGGGATCACTAATTAACAAAAACAATTATTCAGTAAACAACGCTTCACATCGGAAAAAAGAGTAATATGTGTATTTTGTGTTGTATGTGTGTGTACACACAGGATGCCTGCAGAGTAACAAGGGAAGTGTGTGGACACAATGGCGTGACGTACAACACGGTGTGCGAGGCGTTTTCGGATCGTGTGGCTGTGGATTATCAGGGTCGCTGCCATGCTTTGGGTTCTTTGTCAGGTTTCCCGTCTGATTCAGGCTGTAACGCCGTGCCCTGTCCTGCTCTCTCTGCTGCAGGGTGTAACCCCATCACTCCACCCGGTGAGTTACACTCTGCTGTTCTCGGCTTTACACAACTCACGTGTGTCTCCAGACATAGACATTTCTCTGTGTGTGTGTGTGTGTGTGTGTGTGTAGGTGCATGTTGCCCAGTGTGTGCCGGGATGTTGCAGATCCTCTGGAATAAACAGCAGATGAATGTCTTTGCCAAGGTAACCATCATCTCTATGCGTGTTTGCCCTCTCTGCCCTCGCTCTGTATTTATCACAGAACATCTTTGCAGTTTAGTCGCGGTCTTTTTGCCCTCACTGGCCTTGAATTTCAGTATCACAATGCAAACAGCAGATGGCAGCATGGATATCATTTCACGAAACCTCCAGAGTTTACAGAATAACAATTTCAGACAGATTACTCAAGCGGCAATGTGAACAGCATTCTGCAATGTCTTAAATCACATTCAATTATTTTTCATTAATTGTGTTATTTAGCTTTTCAGCATGTCTCAGTGAACATACTTGGATAGAAAAGCAAGAAAACACCATAAAATGAATTCAACACCACACAAGTCGAACCACCAAATAAATATCTGCCAGGAGAGCAACATTTAAAAAGATTATTTTAAAACTAATTAGCATGTGGAGGAATTTAAGCCTGATTTTATTAGCTATTATATTAGAAAGCCTTAGTTATTAGATTAGAAGCTTGAACCTCTCCAGACTTTAAAGCAAGTCACAGGTTTGTATTAATGCCTGTTATATATACTGTATTCTTTACAGTACACTGTTTCTATAGTAACGTCTAATTCACAGGGACAGACGCTCCGTATATGATTCGTGATAAGGAGATTAAACAAGTCGTTATTCAGCAAAGAAAAAAATCTAATCATTGAAACGGTGATGTTTTTTTTTCTGTCTGTGCATCAAGGTTTCTGTGTATCATGCTGCGTTTCGTTGTCTTTCAATCGACTGTTTAGAGCTGTTATAATGTAAAGGGATTTAAATGATAACCATTTTAAAATACTTCAAGATTGAAAAATAATCAACTTTTTTGGTGGTATGTGGAATTCTGTGTGTTGTTCCACATCACAGCAATGCATTGTTGATTATTTTCCTATAAAAACACATGCAAACAACATAATTTATTCCAAATCATAGCTCTTAGCATTTCCTTCGAAATGTCTTCTAAAAATCAGCTAATCCCAGTATTAGCAAGAAACACACTGTTTTCCTGTCAGTGCTTATTTTAACTATAGGATGTGTGTGTTGTGTGTGATTTTTTTTTTTTTTTTTTTAGCTGAACCACAATCAGCCGGTCACGGTGCATGACATCCTGAGAGTCCTGCGTCTGCACATCTCAGTCCCTCAGTGCGATATCTTCGGCTACCTGAGCATCGACTCCGAGCTCGTCATCCTCATCATACCTGTGGACCAGCAGCCAACGCCCCTGCAGGTGTGTGTCCGTGTTTTATTTACACAACATTTTTCCCCCCCTTATTAGAGCCTTGAGAGCTTTTCTGTCAGCATTCGCAGTAAATTCAGGGAGAATGCCTACTGCGCTGTCAAACCCATTACCTTCACTCGGAGGAAAAGAGAGTTTTACACATACATGCACACACACACACACACACACTAGTATATATATATATATATATATATATATATATATATATATATATATATATATATATATATATATTTATAGTGTATATGTATTTTTAATGTTAGATAGACAGGCATTGTGATGCCTCCTGACACCTTGTCAATCAAATAAGCCCTGCAGCTACAGTAATTAGCACCTTGATGAAATCAGAATCAGTTTTTAGCCTGTTTTCTAAAGAGCGATATGTATATTTGTTCAGTTCTTGCATTCGTGTAGTATCATTTTCATAGCTAATGTTTGAGAATGACAGTTCATCTGCATTGTGGATTGTTGAACTGCTTTATTTAGTAAGATGCCAAAGGCACAGTGTGTCCCCCAAAGCTAAACAGAAACCAGTTTAATATTGAGCAGGTAAATAATTACTCACTGAAATGTTTCTGGTTTTCCAGTAATTTAAAGTTTCATACATTTTGTCAACATTGGCTTAGTAATTTGAGACTATATGTATTATAATACCGACTATATTTGGTATTTAGTAAACCTTTGTTTAGGACACAGTTGTTTCTTCCATAATTAATCACAAGATGGCATTTTTTTCTAGTTTCTCCACACTTTAAGGTCATGAGATGTATCTATGATCACTGCTGAGTAAATAAGGAAGTCTCTCTCTCTCTCTCTCTCTCTCTCTCTCTCTCTCTCTGTCTCTTTGTCTCTCTGTCTCTCTGTCTCTCTCTTTCTGTCTCTTACAGTCTCTTACAGTCTCTCTGTCTCTCTCTGTCTCTCTCTCTTTCTCTGTCTGTCTCTCTCTCTGTCTCTCTTTTGTCTCTCTCTGTGTCTCTCTCTCTGTGTCTCTCTCTGTCTCTCTCACTCTGTCTCTCTCTCACTCTGTCTCTCTCTCTCTCTCTCTCTCTGTCACTCTTTGTCTGTTTCTCTCTGTCTCTTACAGTCGCTCTCTCTATCTCTCTCTCTCTGTCACTCTTTGTCTGTTTCTCTCTGTCTCTTACAGTCGCTCTCTCTCTCTCTCTCTCTCTCTCTCTCTCTGTTTCTTACAGTCTCTCTGTCTCTCTCTGTCTCTCTCTCTTTCTCTGTCTCTCTCTCTGTCTCTCTCTGTGTCTCTCTCTGTTTCTCTCTCTCTGTCTGTCTCTCTCTCTGTCTCTCTCTTTTGTCTCACTCTGTGTCTCTCTCTCTGTGTCTCTCTCTGTCTCTCTCACTCTGTCTCTCTCTCTCACTCTGTCTCTCTCTGTATCTCTCTCTCTCTGTCACTCTTTGTCTGTTTCTCTCTGTCTCTTACAGTCTCTCTCTCTATCTCTTTCTCTCTCTCTTTCTCTCACTCTCTCGCTCTTTCTGTGCAGCAGTTATCAAAATGAACTGACATCAGAGTTTTAATACAGTTTTATACGCTGACCTAATTCAGCTCGAATTCATGATCACGCTCCAGCTCTGGATAATAGGTTTTATTCAAGAGATAAATTACTTTATATACATTTAAATGTGCTGTTATTAAAAATGAGATTTTATTTGAGGGTATTTGACAGTGGCTTATTGGTTAGAACATTTTCCTTTAGGGTTTCAGTTTTGTTGCCCACATCCTCTCATGTTCTCCCTGTGATTCAGGGTACTCCAGTTTCCTCCACCAGTCTAAAGATTTGTGCTGTAGGCACATTGTCTATAGTGTATGAATGGGTTTGTGAGTGTGTGATGTGTTGGCACACGGTCCACGGTGTCCCTTGTCTTATGCCCTGGGTGCCTGAGAGGACTTTTTTCCCCTTTGTTTTTGCATGTACTGATGTAATTCCATACTCTTAGATTCATTTAATATAAATAAGACAGTTTTTAATCCACCTATTGTCTTCAGCCCAGAACGTTTACACACCACCGTACTGCTGTTCACACTTACATGTCTCTGGTGAAGAGTTTCTTTTTCTTGCATCATATTTTATCAATTGGCTGAACATACTGACAAATATTACCTACGATTTGATCATCTAGTCTTTGCATGTGTTTAAATGATAGAAAGCCTTGTATACAGTTGCTGAACCCAGTGTGTGTGTCTGGTGTGTTTCCCCAGATTGAAGCCTGCAGCAAAGAAGCTGAGAAGATCGACTCTCTTATTAACTCAGGCAGTCCTACGCTGTCGTCCCACGTGCCCCTGTCCGCCTTCCTGACCTCCGAGCTCAAACTGTCCACCGTCAGCTCTGCTGCTGCCCCCTGCACCTCTTCCCTCTGTGTGTCCAACTGTCTCTCTCTCTGTCTCCTCCTCGCATTCCTGCTGTCCTATCTAAACAACCTGAACTGTCACTGCTGAGCAACCAGCGCACCACGAGTGACCTTTGACCTTCCTCGCCTTGTTCCTTTAGAAGCCCCAGTCTGCATAGCCTTGACAATCAGAGAAACGCCAAGCTGACAAGAACAATCACTCAAAACATGACGGGACACTGAGCATGACAATGATGGACCGTTGAGCAGTATTCCTGTCGAGGGTAAGCTGTATCGAGTCATGTTATTCTTTTTTTTTTTTTTTTTTACAATCACAGAGCAGAGAGCCCTCAGAAAGGATGTGGAATTAAGATGGATAGAGTGAGATCTCTGAATACATTTCTGGCTCTGGTGCTCGTCTCTGCTGCCTTTCACTGCCGGTTCACCGGAGCAGACACTTTTGAACAGTGTCAATTTTACACACCTCATTTTCTAAATAAGAACTGAAGAAACTAATCAGCACTAGTGGAGAGGGCTTTCTACCCCAAAATGAAAGGAATCGTTCTTCATTTCTCTCTGTATATAAATTAATAGACCTAAAAGGAGAAACTATAGCCATCCTAAGCCGGTTTTACACTGTGCGATTTCAGCAGCATTTGATTTTATTACTTGTCACGCTGCATGAAATTATCCTAGCAAAATCTTGGCTGAATTCTTTAACAGGCTGTACGTCCTCCATGTCACACAGAATGATAAAGATCCTCTAGATTAGATGAAGAATTTAAAGGAGCAATCGTTTGAGATTACGATTCAAGAAGAGTGCTGTATTCTGTTTACCAACTAGTGCAGAAGACGAGAAACGCACTCGAGAGTATGTTCCCAAGCTCGTGGTGATGCATGGTTTGTTTACGTCTCTCCATTGCCATTTACTTTGTTGTCTCTGGTTTCAGTGCCGATTCAGCCGACCAATCGGCTCACAATATGATCGATCAATCAAAAGTTTGGGTTACACTTGCTTTTAAATGTGCGTTCACATACACAAGCACATATCCAGCACCAATTAGGAGACTCATCCTGTCCCGTCCATGTTTTTTGCATCCACAAGGTATAAAAAAAAAGTTGCCCCAATCTGCACCAGAACTGTTGGTCTGAGACGAGTTGCAAAAAAAAGCAACCCAACCCAGCGAACCAATGATCCAGCCTGTATAGCTATGCATGATGAGAACTGCATTCTGTAGCATGTTTGGTTAGCTAAAGGCACGTAACATGAATCACAGATTAACATGTCCGATAGATTGTTAGTGAAGAATTCTGCAAAACAAAGCACAAAATCAATGACGCCTCTTAATTTTAAAACGCTGTTAATGGCTCTTCATCCGAAACAAGAGAATTGAAACAGTACTGAAGAAATCATCGGTCAAAGCTATAAATGATAGCGACTAGAGCTAAAAAAGAAAGCTTACAGAGCTGCTGACTATAAATCTTAATAGACGGACGTTAAGGGTAGAATATAAACACACTCACTCTGACCAATCAGAGGACAGATTACTCACATGTGACTTTCATAAACATGTTTTGGTCCGCTTTGAATTCTTGCTGTGTGAAAGCGAACCAAGCCAAAGAGAAGCCCGATAGAGAATAAAGCACAGGGGAACTCTAGGTCTGAAAACTAAAGTAGCATGTAGTGGATGTAGCTTTTAATCCTCCGGATGTACATAAAGTACACAGATTAGTACATGACCAATGCTGCTGACGTCTTTGCTGCTTTTTTACACGTCAGGCGTAAGACACAATCTCAACTCATGCATCGTGCTGCAGCAAAATCAGCCTGAAAATCGTCCAGCGTAAACTCGGCTTTAAAGAATATGACAATCATATCCACAATTGGGTAATCACAACAGTATGCCTTGTTTATATAGATTCTATATGTAAAGATTTATTATATGAAGTACTGCAAAAAATAATTATGTCATTAAAAATATTATTTTAATGTTCGTTTTTACGTTTTCTGACCCAGAGGTCGGAGCCACAATGTGCCATTTTTTTTAAGTCTAAAATATTCTTGCATGATGACAATTATGAAGTGTTTTTACAGAAAGCTTTGTATCGTTCTGTCCTGTCTGTGTCTGATTACATGTCATCTCTGCCTATTGTCAAATGAAGGATTGTCCTTTTTTAACAGTATTATCGTGCTTTGGGCATCTTTGTAGCATTTCCACTCAGTGGAGCTTTGTGCTCTTTTATGTTTGTGTGTTTGCAATTCAACTGATGTATTTTTATAAGATAATAATAAAAACTGTTCATATTGCCAAATGTAAATCCTATCAGGTCGAACGTGTCGTGTGTTTTTTTACTCTTTTTTTTATGCCTTGGTTTTTTTGAGTGTCATAAACTGCTGTGTTGTCATCACTCTGACGTGGCGCTGTTGTGTAATTAGCGTGATGCGTCTTCAAAAGCTTCACACTTGTACACTGACAGTAGCCATCATCAAACATAGGAACAGTGGGAAGATTCTCTCCCACACATGTATTGCGTACTTTCCTAAATTATCTCAGTTCCCATACTTACATATATGAGCAGTTTTATGTGCAAACGTGTTAGGCAACCTTACCAGTTTTTTTTTTTGTTTGTTTGTTTGTTTTTCATCAGAAATGACCTTAAATTGTGTCTTATGCATTAGTAAAAAAAGAAAATAAGTAAATGTGACATTTTTGAGGAAAAAACACATTGTATATCAGAACAGTTTTCCAGAATTAAATGATAAATGTATTTAAAAAACTGTATGATGTAGAATTTGCTAAAGCTAACGTGGAAAATCCGTGGTAATGTCAGATTCTTGTATCACGTATGCTGTTACTGCCGCTTTGTTTTTCTCAAGTAACTTTGAAAATTGCAGCTCCCCTGTTCTAAAAATGAGTCTGTGAGTAAAAAAATTTCAGGAACTTATTTAACTCTATAGCAAAGTGCTTTAAATATGTTGTGGGGAAAATAAGAAAAAAAAAAATAAATAAGTTCACCATATCAATGATTACAAAGTCTGAACTGCTGTTATAAACCTAAATGAAAATTACCAATTAAATAACATGCATATTTATTATTATTATTATTATTATTATTATTATTATTATTATTTTGATCTAGTGACACATTTTATTTCCATATCCTGAAATCAGAAAATAGACTCTCCATGGTGAATATTGCTCTGATATAAACAGTACATAACATAACAGATATGTTACAGAAGCATGTGACTGAAACATTTACCCATGTACACACAAAACCCGTGGGCAGGGAAAGAGTACAAACAGTCAGGGAGGAAACAGATCTGTTCACTTTACTCACTTCTCACACTCACATGATGATGTGGATGACAGAGTTGTTCCTTCTAACGATACTCATCACAGGAACGATTTCAGGTAAGAGAAATTTTATTATTCTTTATGTTTTTTTTCTGTGGTTAAATCTTCAATTTGTTTAGCTCATAATCACTAAAAACTACTAAAACAAGTACAGTATTTGTGTAAATATACTAAAGCGAGTGGCGATCTCTTATGACGGCGTGGATGAATTCCAGTACTATAACAAACTAAGAAGCAGACATATCCGATGATGTCAAATCGTTAGAAAAATCACTTGTTTTATGTTTAGATGTTTAAGTCTAAGGATGCTTTTGACTTGGTTTGAAATGTGGAAATGGCAGTAAGACACAAATCTCACACTTTGTTGAAGTGCTACGGTGTTGTAATTCCTTCGTTTCACAAGCCCAGACTTTGTGGTTTACACAGGGATTGTGTTGTGACTTTTAGCGATAACTGCTCACTCTTTATACTTATGAAAGTCATAAAGAAGCCTTAATGGTGATCATTTTACAGGTAGGAAGAGTGCAGAGAAATCATCATCACTGAGAGCTATATAAAATAAAGTCTGGCACAGTACGTGAATTCGAAATGTGAAATACACGCTGTTCATTGAACACTGTGGACGGAGTCAGAATCTATATGCCTATTAAATAAAGAATCAAAACTAGCATCAAAGGGACTTTTGGCAACTGCAGAGTTTTACTAAAAGTACTATAATAAAGCCCTGTAGCGCCAGCTGTGGAATCCATTAGCTTAGTATTATTAAACAATACACAGAGCATATAATCCAAAAGCCGTTTCCAAAAGATATAGTCAAAATACACAGGCAAATGTATATAAACTTGTAATGCAGATGATCCAAAACAGTGAGCAGAAACTTGGTCGATAAACAGGTAAGAGGGCAAAAACTAGCAAGACAGTCAATGTAGAAAACAATTCAAGCAGCAAGAATAAACTGAGAAAACAGCAGTGGTCATACACAGGCAAACTTACAGAAAACAAAGAATGGCTTTTTTACACAGAGAACGGTTAATACTTTACCCTGGTGTTCAGTGTGCAGGAAGTTTAAATGTTCCATAACCCCAAAGTTACCCTTGAGCTAACGGCCTTTCACTATTTGGGAGAGGGCTCCCTCTGGCAATTCAGTGGATCCTGAGAACACCGCCAGGTCCTCTGGGTCACAGTGCAGGGTGATCAAAGTGATCTTGGTGCAAATCTGAGATAAGAGAAAGGTCTAAAATGTTGTTGGCTTCAACCAATGATAGATGATATCGTGGTAGATCAGTGGTCAAATCTAATGCCCCCTTTCAGTCAGTGCCTTCACTCCACTTCAGTCAGTGACTTCACTGGGTTGCATTTTTCAATTTCCAATGTCATAGATAGCTTCTGCAGGCATTAACGTGCTAGAAAGGTTTGAGTATGGAAATGTTTGCCATGGCTCCAATGCCACAGCTGGAGGTATCCACTTTGACTATAAATGGGAGGTCGGGATCTGTGTGTTGCAGGATACGGACTGTGGTAAAACTCTGCTTCAGGCGGTCAAATGCTTCTTGTGCTGTGTTAGACCAGCTGAGTCTCTTAGGTTTACCACATAGGAGGGCTGTTACAGGGCAGCTATGTAGCTATAGTTTCTTATAAAATGGTCATAAAAACTAGCAAACCCCAGGAACCTTTGATCCTCTCCTTGACGCTGGTGGCATTCTGTCACTGCTTGTACTTTATGTCCATCTCCCCCATCCCCCATTCCCCCCATCTCCCCCACTATTAGTTAGTCCATACGGCATTACCATACATTTGTAATGCCCCCAGTAATCAAAAATGGCACTCCTCCCCCTCCCATATGCGAACGAGATTTAAGGTGTTCCTTGAGTCCAGATTTGTAAACACGTGCCTGCCATATTTGTTCCAGTGCCAGGGTAAACAGAGGGAATGGGTAATGGTACCAGAATGCTATAGACTGTGGGAGGTCTATGGGACTGTGGGAGCAAACAATCATCTCACCTGCGTGTCATTGTCCCAAATCACTGACACCCAATCCAGACATGAGGTTGGCACATTTAGTAATCTCCTCCTGGTAAGGTCTCTGGTCGTTGTGCTAAGAAAATGTCACAGTGGCGAAAGGCCCCTCTGCACTGGGAGCACAATTTTTGCTGATTCAGGTCAACTGGTGGGTAGGTGGCAAAAGACATGAATCTGGTGTGAGTTTGTGGTCTGGAGTGCGGTAAGTTGTTCCTGGCTGGTCGCTACTGCCTATCACAATGAGTGATAATGGCCTGGAGTTGGGTAAACTCTGCTGAATTTATTGTAACTACAAACCATTACAGGTTTTCACCAGGAGAACTATGACTAAATTGCAAGGATAGAAAATAGGACGGCTGGGTTTGAAAACACAATTATTTATTTGGCAGATGCTTTTATCTAGAGTGACTCAAAGAAGAAGCGGAATACAAAGTACTGTGGTTTTAGGGTTTTTTTACATTTGCACTCACTGGCATATTTAATATGACATATGTAACTCTGAAAATAAGTAAAAGACAATCTTCCTTTATTCAAAGGTCTTGTTCAGATGAGCCTTTTCCCACTGTCACCTCAGACTCCTGTTCTTGACTGACAAAAGTGGGACATGATCTTGATGCTATTCTGCTGTTTTGGCATATTGTACATTCTCATTGTTTGACATTATTGTACATTATGAGATTTCTTTTCTGCTAAACACGGCTGTAAAGAGTTATTATTTTAGTCCCATCCTGTACACTCTACTCCTATCCAAACCTTAGAGACTGTTGAGTGAAAATCTGTGTTTTTCTAACACAGACTTTTTGTAACAAAGACCATTCAATGGTGTGGAAAAAAATCAGCCTTAAAAGTGCAACAGAGTGCTGTTATTAGTTGTTTTATTATTTAATATGATGAAAAATCTGTATTTTTGCAGTCTTTTTTTTTTTCAAGTGAAAAACAATTATGGTCAGGCTTTTTATGTTAATTTATATTAGTCATATACTGAATATTCTCAATCTATTTTTGTAATTTTATTAAATGTTTGTGTTTAAAATACTGCAAAAGTCTGTAAAACAAATCCCTGTTAGAGCGGCATTAGTACAACAAAAACAATACTGAGTGAAGTGGAAAGAGCTGATGATAAGAGAAGTTCACTCCTCCACCTGTGGTCAGGATAGCGAAAAGTATTCATGAGTGTCTCTCTTGTATCTTGAGGGATGATGGGTCAAGTGTCTAAAGGCTCAGAGGAACACAGTTGTAGTGCGGCTTTCAGGTTGTTATGAAGGGAATGAAAACACAGACCCAGTGTGGCTGGACTGTAAATGCAACCAGTTACTGAAGCCCTAAAGCCCTTCCCTTAATGGCACTACATACTGAAAAGGCTCTAAATGAATGAATCAGGCTCCAAATTAAACTGCTTTGTAATGTGGAGAAGCGTCATTCACAGCCCAATTCCCAGCAAAATGTAGCTATGTAATCTATTTAAGTATGCTTTTATTTATTTATTTATTTATTTATTTATTTTATTCTTATTTTTATTCTTCTTCATTTGTTTCTATACTGCTTTAGCCTCTTGAGACCCGAATGTCCTCATATGGGGACATAACATTTTCTCACACTTCATTGTCTATATATTTATTGTACCAACCTTATATGAGAACTGTTAGGTATAATTCTTTTGCCAAACTGCTTCCTTGAAAACACTGATTAAATTTATAGTTATCAGCTATGAATTAAGAGAAACGGTCAGTAGAAATTGTAATGTACACAACAGTAGCATACGGGTCCCAGGAGGTTAAAGCTACTTTGAGACTATGTGAATTGTTAAAAGCACTATACAAATAAATTGAATTGAAATCGAATTAATCTTTTTCATCCTTCTACTCTCTCTCTCTCTCTCTCTCTCTCTCTCTCTCTCTCTCTCTCTCTCTCTCTCAATGTATATATGATTACTTTATCTCAGATCCATTGAGAAAAATGGATGCAGTATTTACAAAAATTGTGTCCGTGTTCAAATACTTATGAACCCAACTGTAATCAAATCCAATATCTTTGGATATATAAAGCAACCGGTCCAATAGATCTATGTGGGATATGCAACGATGCACAGCATTCATTTAAGTACTTCTTGAATGAATTGTAACAGATGGGCTAAAACATTTTAAGATTTATTCAAAAACAGGAAATATTTCACTGTCTAATTGATGAAAAAACAATTATAATTAGTAGCCCACAATAAATGTTTAAATCGTTTACTGCATTCATTCTAATTAAGTTCTGTTCTAAAACATCTAAATCTGTTGGTTTTATTTTTCTTGATCCTGCAGGGAGTCTGAATGTCTTCAAGGTAAATCTTATGTCTGTACAACAAGGAAAGTCTATCACCATTCCTTGTTTATATGGTGCAGATTATAAAAATCATGAAAAGTACCTGTGTTTTGGATATGCTCCTGTTTGCAAAGAAGTTCAGTCCATTAAAGAGATCTCAGATGACCAAACCAATCTTATATTTACTGTTACTACAAAAAAATTAACACCTAGAGATACTGGTTATTACTGGTGTTCTGTTAGGAAGTATTTCATTGATGCAATATCAGGATTTCATCTGGAAGTCACAACAGGTAAGATTAATATGCAACAATACATTAAATAAATGCATTTTAGCACAGAAGTACACAATTTTTAAACCCAAGTCAAGTGTGTGCAGTTTGTTTCAGTTGCCTGGAAACCTGATTGAGCCTGGTTCATATCTATTAGTTATAGAAATTATAGATTTAGTCCTATTTTGCTGTTCTAATAGGCTCAACTCTTCTGGGAAGGCTTTCTGCTAGATGTTAGAGCATTGCTGTGGGGATTTGTGATCATTCAGCTACAGGAGCATTAGTGAGATCAGACACTGGGTGTTGGGATGGTGAGGCTGTCTGGGTTCCAGTTCATCCCAAAGGTGTTCAGTGGGGTTGAGTCAGAGTCAGGATATTTAAGTTCTTCCAGTCCAACCCTCATAAACCTGTTTTTATGGAGCTTGCTTTGTTCAGGCCTCTTAGATCCAGTGAAGGGAAATTTTAAAGCTACAAATGCAAAGATATTTTAAACAATTGCATGCTTACAACTTTGTGGTTTGTTGAATGCCCACATGTGTCAACTGTGACAAGCATTAATACAGACACAAATATAGCCTGGTCAGTATAATTTTCTTAGAAACTCAGGTACACCATGTTTGCACCCTTGACAAAGAGTCACTTTGAGAACACTTGGCTATGAGCTAAAACACATTAAGGATATTACTTGAGTTTCTCACCATGACATGTTTTGTTAGCAGTTGAGTTATATGGTGTCTTTACACTTCACTTTTTTATGTAACTAATGTTGAAGTTATCATTTCAACAGACGATAGGATAAAAGTAGTGTAATATACTGTAGTTATAAAGGTAAACCCAAGACATTATCTTCCCAGTGATTTATTAACCTCTGTGTCTAATCGTGTTCTTTTTTTGTTAGAAAGAAAATGATTTTCTCTGTGTTCCTCACAGCTACTCCTAAGCTGTATGTGGATAATCAAATGATCACTGCATATGAAGGAGGCCAGGTGGTGATTTCCTGCTATCATCGATTCAATAACTCTAATAAATGGTGTAAGATTGGTGGTCCGTGTGTGAGCACTATTGGAAACATAAGTGATGCATCAGTGGAGCTCAGTGAAATGGACTTGGGTTTTAGAGTGACCATGAGCAAGCTGACAATAAACAACACAGGATGGTACATGTGCTTAGCAGAAAATCAGCAGATGCCTGTTCACATCACCGTGCAAAGATCGACATCCAACAGGGAGAGGTAAAAATCCTGCTTCTCCGAATCCCTGAAGGAGATGAATTATATATTATAAACATTTTATTTTTTACTGTATACTATTAAATAAAAAGATTTGTCCTGAGTTCCTATTTTATTTCATTATTTATAGGATGTGACTATTTACAAATAGAGCGCTGTATATAAACCCAATATATTTCATTTTTTCACTGAATGCTTCATGTTTTTAATCACAATTTCTCTTTCTGCTACACAACAGAAGATCATTTGCATGGGTCGTGATTTTGGGATTTCTGCTTGTAGTAGCCTGTATAGCTGTGATTCTTTTTAGGCCACACAAAGAAAGTAAGTTGTTCAATTAAATTTTCCAGTATATATTTAATTCATTCATTGCACAAGGAATAAAAGATGATAAAATGACATCAAGCTTTAATGAGAATGCATAACTTTTTTTATGCATAAAATTTTTAGTTGCTGAAATGTTCTCATCACGCAAGAGATCTGAAAATTTATATGTAAGCATGAAAAGACCAAATCTACAAGTGAGTTCAGAACCATTTATCTTTCTCAGGCTAAAATAAACCCATTAGTACTTATTATAATACAATATTATATATTTTATTATTTTGTCTAAATATAATTGTACCTTTTTGTCTTTTAAGACAAATCAACATGAAGATGAAGAAGCTCAAGAATATGAAATTATGTTCAGTCCTGAACAGACCCCGGGGGTAAAACATTATAACCAAACACTCTGGACATTATGAAAATCTTTCTCTTTTATCTTTAGCTTTATCTTTCTGTTTCTACACTTTTAACTTGTGAATAATCATCATTTAGTTGTACTGAGAAAGATTGTGTACATGCGTAACATCATCATATTCATCATAAACATCAACTAACCCATAGACCATTTATACTGTTTATATAAAAGAGTTCATATACTACTTATTGTACTTATTATGCAATGCTTGTGGGTTATGAATAATGATCTGGGTCTAGTAAGTGCTTACAACATCATATTACCCCAATAACTTATGCTTATTAAGTTTATTATTATTACTATTATTACTCATTCATAGTGTGACTTAAAATACTTATACTATGCTTACTGGACATTTATTGAATATATTAAAACTTCTGAATACCTTGCTTATGATTTATGTCCATCGTGATGAATTTCATTTGATTCATTGTCTAAACAGTCTATAAATGTATTAATCATAACCTATGTACATTCAATTTATACCCTATTTAGATTATTTATATAGTAATAGGATGTTGTATGCACAGATATACCTTTAGCTAATGTCTGTTTCTACCTCATGCAAGGTTCAAGGGACAAACTGTAAAGGCAATTATTCAGGTATGTGTTTTTGTTTGATATGTGTGTGTGTGTGTGTGTGTGTGTGTGTGTGTGTGTGTGTGTGTGTGTGTGTAACTGTCAAGTTATGACATTTGACCAATTCTTCTCCAGTCATTATTTTGCCAATGACAGTAACATGTACAAAAAGCTGTGAGAAAACAAGAAAAAGAGAAGCAACCTGTCACATTTCATAACAGCACAATGAAATTCTTTTCTTTGAATATCCCAGTTGCGAAGTTGCCATCATACAGTGCCCCTGGATTAGTGATGGTTGCTCAGTGGCCCAACAGTAGCATCTTGGTGGTACTGGAGCTTGAACCCTCAACCTTGTGTAAGGTAATGGGGAAATTTCTCAAGAAGAAGAAGAAGAAGAAGAAGAAGAAGAAGAAGAAGAAGAAGAAGAAGAAGAAGATCAATTAATCAGACAAATAAATAAATCATTTGTATAGTACTTTATTTTTCTATTTCTTATAGGTTGTATGTAAAAGCTTACATTTATGGCTTTTGACAACTTAACCAGATGAGCATTAACAGCCTCAGGTGAATGGCATGTTCAGGGGGTACTGCTTTATATGTTCGAGTTGAAACTCATTCAGAAATGTAAACATCATGAGCACAACCTTTTAGTAGGTAGTGGCAGTTAGATGTAATGATGTGGATTGCTAATTTCTATTTTGAACAAGCTGAAGTTTACTTAAAGAAGCAGAAGAACAGCCAGACAGCTGTTTATGTTACAATAATGCAATGTGGAGGTTTTTCAAAAGCTTAGACTTGTTTCTTAGAATCATACAAGGTTAGTATAATTTCTCCTTTAGACATGTTTCTTTGCTATTGCTTATGCAGGGCTCTGACGATGAACTAGGATCGAGGGTTACACAAGCTGTAGCCTTTCTTTAGAATATCCCTCCAACACCAAGAAGAATTCAGAGTATTTAGGAGGTTAAATTGCATGCAGACTTGTAGGCGGATTGTAAGTGTGCTTCCCTGTTCTCTGAAATGAACAAATGAAACTGTCTGGTCTTTCAAAACTTTCACTGTTTTGTTTCTTAGAATTTACTGGTGCCACTTTTCCAGTTTTGACATCATAGGGCCATGTGTTCCTTTTTCACTTTATGGTATTTCACCAGCTTCTTTGGCTTATTGCTACAGATACTTACAACACTTTAAAATTGCTACATTGGTTCCCACTACTGTTTTCTTCTTTCTATTATTAACATCTGCCACCATCTGCAAAGTGTTA
Organism: Tachysurus vachellii; assembly: GCF_030014155.1. Classification (NCBI taxonomy): domain Eukaryota; kingdom Metazoa; phylum Chordata; class Actinopteri; order Siluriformes; family Bagridae; genus Tachysurus; species Tachysurus vachellii. Next base: position 9,825,929 of record NC_083464.1, on the reverse strand, counting down.
AAATTACAGAAGGTGACACTCACATTAGCCTAATCCCTAATTATAAACTTAATCCTTAACCTAAACCTAACCTAACCCTAATATTTGAGACCCCTAGCTCCAGTCCTGAACCCTAATCCTAAAACCTAGCCCTAACCCTAACCTTAACCCTAACCTTAGCCTAATCCCTAATACTAACCCTAACCTTATCCTTAATCCTAACCCTAAACTTATCTGAAGCCACACCTGAGTCTATAGAGTCTATAAGCCTAGATCATCTGATTAAGCTGGTATCACTTGTGGCTCTTGCTTGATTAGAATGAAAACCTGCACCCACAGCGGCCCTTAACACATAAGATTAGATGCCTCTCTTCTGGATATGTTTGTACTTTCCCGGATTAAAACACTATCATCTGGCAAATGGTATTATATGACTAAGGATGTTGAACATCACAATTTAAAACCAAATGCAATAATATAGTTGGCTTGATTCCATGTTGCTACTATAATAGCCTTTACAGCCGTCTTACGGAAAGATGTTCTGTAAGATAGCTTTTGGAATGTGATGCTGGGCATTATCACGGTCAGGCACTGATGATGAGGTCAGGCACTGATGATGAGCAAAAAGGCCTGGTTGGTGTTCCAATGTGTTCAGTGGGGTTGGGTCAGACTCAAGCTCGAGTTCTTCCGACCCAGCCTTCACAAACCATGTGTTCAGGAAACTTTGTGTTAAGATTCATTGTCATACAGGAACAGGTTTGTGCCTCTTAGCAACAGGGAATGGAAATTATATCACTACAGCATGCAAGGTTCTAGACAATTGTGTGCTTTCAGCTTTGTGGCAGCACTTTGGGTCAGAAACACAAATGGTGGAGGAGTCACCTGGCATGCTGGTCTCCTAACAGTGTTGTAGAAAGTGTATATATTATATATAAAGATTGCTGACATTAAAAGTAACAGCAACCACTGTAGGGGGGCTTGTGATCATGTTGGATTTCTTTAGAGTACTTGGAGTTTCCTCCCAGTTGGCTAATCAACAACTCAAACTGCCCAGGTCTTGAGGGAGTGTGCAAATGTTTGTGAATTGTGCTGTGATAAAAAAAACGGTGTGCTATACGGGATGTATTCCTCCCACACACCCAGGATAGGCTCTTAATCCACCAAGACCCTGACAAGATAATGGGGTTATTGACGATTGTGTAGCTCCACTTTTTCCCTTAAATGGAAACATCACTGCAAGTCAATGACAGAGATATTTTCACCTGATCACACTGATCAACTTTCTCTTAAGATGAAACATTTCTATCCTGAATTTTAATCTATGGTCATCAAAGTAATCAGACCTCAAATGAATTGCACATCACCGAGAGAGATTTTAGAGTGATGTGTTAGATGTGATTGATGTTTTGTAACTGAAGAGAAAAAAATCTGAATGCTATGTAAGGTTCTTGAATTTGCCTTTCATTTGTAATCTGTCTGTGTGTATTTATAATTCCTGTTCTCCTGCTATCCTTTATACGCTTGATAGCTTATGTGAATTCAAGTCACATTTGGTTTTCATTTTATTTATTTTCGTTTCTCAAGGACCACAGTGCAACACATAACAGTACACAAGGCTACATAAAGTGTAAATACACAACAGTGTAAATGCACAAAAAATACACAGACCCAGAAAAACAGATACACAGGTGAATAGTTACACAGAACATGGGCTGTAAACGATATACTATTGTGTAGTAAAGCAGCAAAGTAAAGCAGTCTGATATCATGGTTTTTCTTTGGGGTTTATTTTTCTGGTATTTAAAAGATTTTTTTAGTGAAATAAGCAATTCGGTCAAGTTAACATTATAATAATTTTCCAAATGATTCCAAGTGGTATTAAAGTTAATGTGTAACACAGCACACAAATGTACACATTAATGTGTGTGTGTGGTGTGTGTGTGGTGTGAGTGTGTGTGTGTGTGTGTGTGTGTGTGTGTGAGAGAGAGAGAGAGAGAGAGAGAGAGAGAGACTTGGGTTTCTAACTTGAGATTTATGTTTCAGATGGAGGTCACATTGCAGACAAAGAACATTACTGCACCTGCTGAATGTGATTTGCATTACAATCAAGCGTGGATCATGAAGTCAAACGTAAATAAGCTACATGCATTTCCCCATAAACAGAAGTGAAAAAACATGTCAAGCAGTGTGTTATTTGATTTGATTTCATGTGTATTATTCAAATCCCTTCGAAAAAAATTGACACATCGATAGAGTCAATAGTTTGTAACATACATAAATCTAGTTATCACACAGAGTACTGCTGCTTCTTAACACTTTTTTTAAATGTTTTTAGATTTGCTTTTAATTATATGGGTTTCTGTGTCTATGAAAACATGTAGCGTCTTTAATACTTCATGTTATGCCTTTTCTTTCCTCATAAACATTCAGGAAAACATTGTACTGAGCTTCTCTGAACCCTATAATATGTTGTTCACACCATGAAATTGTGCAACATTTTGGACTTTGCAGTTTGCTTATGGTCCTCAAGGGGGCCTCAGTGATATTTGTTTAGCTTAACTTGAGTATGGTATGTAAGTATTGTATGTATACATGATGTAAATACACAAACCAGCATTAATCTAAGATACATATATTGAAAGTACTTCATTACTTATCATGTCATGGTCTATATAAATGCCTCTGCAAAAAGATTAATGATAATGTACATAAAAGTATAGAAGAAATATTATATTTTGTAAAACACCATTGTGTGCCTATGTATTGTACTATATATGTGTTATATTGGATGTTGTACCACAGTGCTATTATACAGAATTCACAAATCTGACTTTATTTTCTACATGAGCAGCTCTCATGGTCATTATTTCAGCTGTAATGTGAAACACAGGTTTGTATTAATGAGTTGTTTGTATTTATGCCGGAACATTTCTACAGTAACTGCTCATTCCCTTGTATAGTGGCTACCTCACATAATCTACGCCATTAAATTTTCTACCACTGGAACGTGCTGTGCTGTCAATAAGTATCTCAGAGTATCTCATATCTGTGCTTACAGTATATCTCCATCAAAAACGTTCAATTCAGTTGAGTTCAATTTTATTTGTATAGCACATTTAACAATGGACATTGTCTCAAAGCAGCTTTACAGAACATAAACATAAAACAAAAGGTTAATATAATACAAAAATTGAAGATTAATATTAGATATATTTAAATGTATTTGTATTTATTCCCAATGAACAAGCCTGAGGTGACTCGGGTGACTGTGGGGAGGAAAAACTGAGAGGAACTTGAGAGGAACCAGACTGAAAGGGGAACCTCATCCTCATTTGGGTGACACTGGAGGTGTGAAAATATACAGTTTGACAGTCTATCCTCAAAAACCAAATGTAATAGGCATCTCCTCTTAGTATGTCCGAATATTTCATGAAGCTGAGTTCAACTGGAGCTGGTACATCTCTGTAGATGTCTCAGGATCTTCATATGGTTGCCTCATCTCAGTGAGGGTCCAAAATCTTCATGGCACGGAAGACAGTCGGAGCTGGTATAATCTCTGGATGCCTCAGGATGGGTAGAAAGAGATATGCAGTGGAGAGGAATTAACATAGCTGCTGTTCATAATATTAGCAAGCACTAGATGATCATGTTCATGTACTAGAGCACAAGATTATGGGATGTGTTATGTGTAAGCCTGACTAAAGAGATAGGTCTTAAATCTACATTTAAACTGGGAAAGTGTGTCTGAGCCACGGACACTATCCGGAAGACCATTCCAAAGTTTGGGAACTAAATAAGAAAACGCCCTAACACCTAAGAACATAAATATAGCACCAAACATTTTAATATTCAATTCAATTCAATACAATTCAAGTTTATTTGTATAGCGCTTTTTACAATGGACATTGTCTCAAAGCAGCTTTACAGAACATAAACATAGAACAGAAGATAAACATAAGGAGTAGTATAAAGAATTAATATAATAAAAATTCAAAATATATATAGATAGAAAGATAAGTTCAAGATTAATATTAGACATATTTAAATGTGTTTGTATTGATCTCCAATGAGCAAGTCTGAGGCGACTGTGGCAAGGAAAAACTCTCTTAGATGGAAGTGTTATTATGAATAATGTCCTTTCTACAGTTTATACAATCCACCAATTGTATATTAGTTAGGAGGTTGTTGTCCTCAATGACCACATATAGCTGGCATCTTCTCTTTGAATGCACAAAATCCATGGAGCTGGTACATCTCTTGGTGCCTTGGGATCTTCGAAGTGTCTGCCTCTTCTCACTGAAGGTCTGAAATCTTTATGAAGCAGAACACAGCTGGAGTTGGTACAAACTCTGGATCAAATCCTCATGCTAGTTCAAATGTATCTACATATAAGAATACTCAGCTAAATCACTGTTAGAGCAAAGTTAGAATAATAAAAATGTGATCTCTGTGTGTGCCTTCAGGTTGTTATGCAAAGAATAAAAACACAGGACTAGTGTGCCTGGACTGTAAATGCAGCCAGTTGCAGAGACTAAAGCCATAACTAATCTATATGCATGAGCATTGTCCTGATGCCATATTGCTTGTTGATCAGATAACTACAGGAATATGCGTGCAGATGATGAGTGCATACTTAAAGGACTAAAGAAATAAAAATACTAATGGTACTGCTACTAAAGCTGCTGCTTACAGAGAATGTCAGAGAATGTCTGATTCATAGGAGCATTTCTTAGATACAGCTAATGAAGGTAATGGACATAAACACAAAATACAATCAAAATGAGATTTATGTAACAAACACAAACAAGTGAGACATCCTTTTAGGGACCAACTCAGCCTTTTGCTACACTCTTTGGTGAACCTGAGGTAAATTCTCAGTGGATACTAAAAGGCGTAATTTCTAATTTACTTGAGTGTTTCTAAAATAAATAAGTAATAAATATGCATATAATCAGGCCAGATATGAAAGACGTACAAACAGAATAAAGGAGCTAATTCACCTGGATGCTGGAGTTTTATGAGCTAGTATAAACTACTACCCTGTGTGTAAAAGCATGTTAAAAGTCAGCGCAGTATATTTCACTAGCTTGTGAATGAATGAGGTTGTGATGTGAATGACAAAAAAAAAAGGTGTACTTGGTCAATAACGGTAAATGAACAGCCTATGAGACTGCAGTGACAGACTGACTGAAATGTGAGACAACACTGGTGTGTTCTGATATTAACAGTTGTTGAATGGAAATGGCTTAGAATGGGCAGTGGACAGCTTGACAAGATCTGGTTTAATGAAACTGTTAAAAAGTTGTCCCAGTGGAATTGATAGCTTTCCAGTGTTTATGTGGATGGAATGAGGTGGTTTCCAATGGGACTGTAAATAATAAACTGTGATAATCACAATAGCTGACTACTGAATTCCACAATGCGTCACACAAAGTAACAAGCTTATTCCGGTCGGCGTAGTTCTAACGTGATTCAAGTGGCCTGTGTCTAATCATTGTTTGCAACTGGCTGCAAAAATCTAAAAGCTAAGACTAAAAGTAATAAAGATTTTCCAGACATTTTCTTTGGCATTAGATTACCAGCTCTTTGACAATGTGACTTAGTGATTAGCACATTTACCCAACACATCCCTGTGGAGTTCATGTCCTCCCTGCGCTTCAGGGGTTTCCTCCCTTACAGAAAATGGATGAATGGAGGGTTTTTTTTTGGATAGCATGGAAGGATGGCTTTCTTAACTACAGAAAATCTACTGGCGCTGTATCAGCATGTCTGTTCTTCCTTAAAAAAGACAACAAAAAGAAGCTATTACTACCTGACTCTGACTCCTTCTTTCCCTACTTTTGCTTGGCTCCATATGGGTAGATTAAAGAATGCTGTGGATGCTCTTATTTGAATAGTCTAAAGACTGGACTTACTGAAAATAGTTTATGACCAACTCTCATCTCATTTCATGTCATCCCAGTGGATAACTTCACTCAAATGTTAACTGAAATAATAAGGCCCTGATGCTTGTACTGTAATGCTTGTACCTTTTAACACATCTAGTATTTTATATTATAGAATAAAGTTGTACAGAGTAACGATGAATAATCACATTATCCGGTGTCACAAAGAAGAGGATGGGTTTCCTTTTGCAATTGCTTCCTCTAAATGTTTCTTCCTCATATTGTCTTAGGGAGTTTTTCCTTGCTGCTGTCTCCACTGACTCATCAGGGATATAAATCTACAGTATGTATGGATATCTGTAGAGCTGCTTTGTGACAATGGTCATTGTTCAAAGCACTATATGAATAAAAGGGAATTGAAAATAGTAAATAAGAACCAAAATAAAACCATGCAAACCAGGTATTCGTTTGAATTTCAATTTCACTTTCAAGTTCACTTACACAAAAAAGAGAAGAGTTATCTTTAACTGCTAGAAATGAGGTATTGTACTGTAAATTGTTCTGTTTTGTTATGTAGCGCCACTTCTAACGACCACTTCTGACTAGTGCCACAGACACAATAGACGAGACATGAGATTTAAAATGGACCAATCAATTGTATCCTGTCTCCAGCCTTCAGAGCAATTGTTCTTATCAATTTTGAGCGACGTTGTATGAGTGAATAATGCATCCTATTGCTCTTCTGGACCACATGAGCTCACCCTGGACATAATCTACTAGAGATAAAAAGGCTAGAAACAACAGCAGCTTTTGTATGTGAGGTCACACATAATATTAAGATGCTGATGTTTTCCTCTGAATCACAGTGAAATTCATTTTATGTTGCCAGCATTAAATTATCTGGTGCATATTCTTAGTAAAAGACCTGACCCTGAATTCAGTGATATTCCTGATTTCTTGAATTTCTAGGACAAACAAAAATCTAGGACAAAAAAAGTCTTTCTATGACAATTTCCTTTTTCACTGCACATATTCAATATGCAATACACAAAAGGCACATTCCTTTTTTGACTATAGACTCTTCCTGTAACAGACTCTATAGATTTAGTTTTAATCTAATGAGTGTAAATATTGATTTAGCTTGGCATTATGTGAGTAATGGTTCAGCATGATGTCTGACAAACAGAGGTCATGTTGTTACACCCCGCTGATGCAAAACAGTCACATGACTATGGCATGGGAAGGCCCTCATCGGGTGGGGTTTGACGTGGAGTGTGGGAAAGATGTCCAGGTGGTGGGTGGTGGTCCTCAGGGATGCGAGCGACAGCTGGGGTATATTCTTATTCCCTATCCTGCTCTCTATCTCTGTTTATTACTCAGGTTCTATCGCTCTGGATCTATGTCCTGTTTCTTCATCGTCTCTTTTCCTGTTCTTTCAAAATCTGCCTTCATTTCCTTATCCCTTTAGCCATTTCCTCTCTTCTCGCAGTTATCCTCAGCCGGTAATGGCAGATAGACAGATGGCTGGAAGCAGGGCTCTGGATCTACCTGTGAGGACAGCTGGTGGCTTCCCATTAACGCTTAAACAGAGGGTTGCCTTTGCGTCCCCAACTGTCACCTGAGCACCATGAGGGCCAGGGACAGGCTCAATGGAAAACAGCAATTTAAAAAATTATAAGGAGAAAAACATAAAACTTCCGTTCTGTCCATTATGCACATATATTGTGTACATTTTGATATGTGTACTCTGCATTCCTGTAGCGAATGAAGCTTTATGCTTATGTGTGTATTAGTATATCCTTGTCTAATCTAATCCCAGATTTAAACAATTCGAAATATACCTTTATGAAAACTTAATCCATTATCTGATATTTCTGAGCATGATTATGAACCTGGCTTTTACAGAAGCATTAGTCAGTAATGTGTTTCGATCTATTTGCATTCTTTCCATCTCCTTTTTTTTTTGTTAACAGCCTTAGACATGACAGGAGCATAAAAGCTAATTAAAGGTAAATGCTGAATGACCTTCAGGAATCTGTAAGAAAAGCTGAATCATGTGGGCAGACAGACATTAGAGGCATGTGACAACGTGTGTGAAGACGGCTACGCCTAATTTGCTAAGTCTTGATGTCTACTGTCCTTGTTTGCATGTCTGGGTGACGACCACTTCCTAAAATTTCATACAAGCTTCTTATTATGAGCTTTCATAACACTTCATGACACTTTCTTTGCCTGACGCCTATGAGCAGCCACATCGGGAACCGTTAGATAAACCTATCTCTCCTTTGCACCGCCTGATGACTCGTGCAGACAGACGAGTGTAAAGTGAGACACTCAGACGCCTGTTGGGAGGAAGGGTTACACAAGGACTTCTCATTAACCACAAGCAAGATACGTTTAACCAAATCAGTTGTTGTAAGCGCTTCAGTAACAGGAGCGATGCTATCAGTTTCAGTTAATGGCCTATGTGAGCAAGGGCAGTTAAGTGGAAAGCCTGAGCCTTATTTTTTTTTGTCCTAAGAGGAAAGCTGCAGAGCTTCAGGGCAACAATTTTCAGAGAGGATGTTACATCAGTCAAATTCATTCAGAAATCTTTCAGAATTTAATGTAATATATCAAAACAACTGAAGAATGTAGAAATCTAGATTATGGGTAATGGGATAGAAAGAACTTCTTTGTAATGCATTATAACAAATATTGAGGCTGTTGTCCATAGTTCATAGTGTGTGTGCGTGCATGTGTGTGTTTAATATTATTCACATGATCTAACCCTATGCTGATATTACATTCATTTTCCACGTGCATTACTCAGAGCCATCATTTCAGGGACTGCACGAAAAGCCACGTTAATTTGATATTTTTCTTGTTTCTGTGAAAATCAGGTAAACATTCACATATTTGTGTCTAATAATTTCCCTAGCATATGTGAGCCAAGGTTTCTTCAGTTTATAAATACGTAAATACCTGCAATCAATTCCCATTTACTGTCTGTCGCACAAAAATCGTTGGGTTCATCATAAACGACCTGTCGTTATAGAGCACCGTTAGGATATGAGATATGTAAAGATTGGCAGAAAGCAGCACAGATGCATTTCTCTTGGTGCCAATGATGAGCGTATGCTACTAATATAGCTAGCTCGCTTTGCTAGTATGCTAATAGGTGTACGATGCAAATCCATAAACGATAACCCTGGGTGTGACTACGACACGGTTTGTTTCACTGTGTATGAGATATTCACTTCTTTCTGACAAAGGTTTATTCATGCAGTCAGTTTAGAATGGAAATTCCAGGATAAGCTCAGATGTTGAAATGTTTGATGAACTGTAAAACTCTTCATTTTTCTTCACAAATCATCCACATGTCTTGTAGTAGCTTGGGTCTTAAAGCTCACATCGATGACTAATACCTCTCAGAGCTGCACTATTATTCAGGATGTAACACTGTGTATTTATTAAATTAGCAAGCAAACACTGTTATCTCTTCAGTCTGTGTACTGTCATTGCTTCAGAGCAAACTATTCCACTAATCCTAGGCACAATCTATTTTACCCACAACCCACTTTACCGCTTTAATGCCTATCCTTTCTTTTTTGGAGTATAACAGTGTTACACAGAAATAACTCATCAGAAAAATCATCCAACATCTTGGTCTTTATTTATTGATATTTTTTTTTACAGGTTTCTGTAGGAAGCCGTTAAAAATATTTAATGAGGTTTTTGAGCTCCATTTCATGCACTGAACTTCACTGAACTTCAGAGCTCGAAACATACCTCTGCTTAACAAACGATTTTGCTTCAGTGACTAAGCTTGTTAAGCAGAGGTATGTTTTTCTACTGAATCACGCTTCTGCTTCCGCTTATTACTGATTGTTAACAAATTATTCGTTTCTGAAGCTAGCTGTAAATAATACCACAGAAGCATGGGTAACCTCATCTGAGTGCTCAGGTTATGACAATATTAGCAATGAAGTTGGCTGACAATAAAAATCTAGACAATTACATTTTAATATATAAAGCACTTTCAGTTTTTGGACTGATAATGATAATAATTAGAAGAAAATATAGGAAAATGTAAGAAAAGCTGAATCATGTGGGCAGACAGACATTAAAGGCATGTGACAACGTGTGTGATGACGGCTGCGGCTAACATGCTAAGTCTTGCTGTCCTTATTTGCATGACTGTGAAGTCCACTTCCTAAAATTTCAGACAAGCTTCTCGTTATGAGCTGGAGAGGTTGCGTTAGAGAGACACTTTCTTTGCATCACGCCTATGAGCAGCCACATCGGGAACAGTTAGATAAACTTATCTCTCCTCTGCACCTCCGACAGCCCGATGACTCGTGCAGACAGACGAGCATAAAGTGAGACACTCGGACGCCTGTTGGGAGGAAGGGTTGCACAAGGACTTCTCATTAACCACAAGCAAGATACATTTAAAAAAATCGTTGGAAATCGTTGGCTGCATCCCAATTTGCCTATCGTCCACCCTAAATAGAGTCAATGATCAGAATTAGTGTCTCAAATCATAGTATGTTTAAAAATGCGTATCCCAATTTTACCCAGATGGACTAATATTTCTAGTAGATTCCTAAAAGTGTGGATCTGTGGACACTTTTTCAGGTAATATTGCCTACAACCCTCTTGCTCTTGTTGCATGTTTATAGTCATGTGCATAAAGAGAGCTTAAAGTATGTAATGAAGTTAATTGCACATTTCTCTTCTAATAAAAGTTAATCATAATAGAAATCTGTACACGATGTATGTGGTCATGAAGTGACATAGTGGGAGATATTGCACATTCAATAGAAATGATTAAAATAGGAAGTATAAAAAATTAGAATATATAAGCAAATAAAATCAGAGTTTTGTATTTTGTGTTCAAACTAATTAAATTAATTAAAGCTTTTGTGACTGATTTTAGAGATGCAAATGAAATGTGTGGAAAATAAAATCAAGGGAATGATAAATTAAATATGATAGAGTACAAATCATAAAAGGAACAATGGATGAAAAAACGCTTTACATTATGTTAGTATGTTCCAGTACATGCACCATCTTTTGCTACACACACAAACATATGTACTTTTCCTTCTAAAGACTTTATTTTTAGTGCAGAGTACTGTATCTTTAGGCAAATTAGGAAGCAGCTAGAGTCTGACAGTAGATGATGCCACCATGGACCTGTCAAACTCACCAAAAATAGCTAACACAATCAGCCCTCCATGAGCTCCAGTAATCGAACTCCATTGGCTCGGCCCTGCTGTTTGTGTTCACATTGCAGTCCTAATGGTGCACAGTCCACAGATAGACAAACTCAAGCTGTCGCAATATGTACAGGACACTGCTTCCTCTTGATGTCCCCTTGTCCCTTCCCCCTATAATCAATACGCCATGTTTTAGGCACAAGTTTTAGAGCAGAATTGGATGAGGCTGCTGCTCAGGGTGTAAACCTAGTGAGCCTGAGACCGAGCCTGAACAATAGACCTTCATCAATCTCTGTCACCGCAGATGGGTGTTGGGGAGCTTAAAGTTTCAGAAGGTCACGTCCTTTGTCCAATCCTGATGAATATATGCAAAAGGAACAGGAGCAATGGTTGAAAGACAGAAAAAAGGACTGCACTCGTCTAACCATGTGCAAACGCTATTGTGGCCATGAGTAATGGACTCACAGAGTAATATTGTGTGGGTCAGCTTAAACCATTTCTTCTTAGATAATATCTATTCAGTTGATATATCTGTATTAATATTTTGCCATCCATAAAACAACAACCATATATATTTTTTTTCATTCATCTTTGTCCTTTCAGTAGAAAATGAAAGTTTATACTGCTCTTATTCACAGTCTACTACAAAATATTCACCAGATTAATCCATAGACTCCATATATTGTTTTTTTTTGTATTGTTGATCCATCTTAAAATGCTGAAGACCAGAAGACATTAAAAAAAAAATTATCAAGTGGAAATGCTGCTTGTTTTCTCACTCTTTGTCCTATCCTTTGGACATTAAAATTGGTGTGTAGCCAGTTCTCTGCGTGCATCACCATTATTAAGCTCCTATAGCAGCACTTCTGGAAGTGTGTGTAGACAGAGGGTCCACAGTTCAGCTTGTTCAGAATGCAGCAGCCTTTGTCCTTTCCAAAGAAAAGAAAGAAAGATACATTGACTAACTCTGAATGGTTTAGCATTGTATCATGTTGAGCTCCTAAAGCAATATAGCCCGTCCCTGCAACTTTGCACAGCTGAAAGAGGACTACTGTCACTCCAGACAATTATATTTTAATATATAAAGCACATGAACATGGAAGCACATTTTTAGTTCATATGCATATTAGTTTTTTTTCTACCATATAAAATCTGTAATGCTATACACTTTGAGAACACCTTCGTAACAACAAAAAAGAGGGGTCCAGGGAAGAATAGCTTACTGCTCAGAAATCCCATTTCCAAACTACTTTTATTTAGTATAAATTTTAATTTATTGAGGGATGTGGTAGCTCAGTGGTTAAGGTGTTGGGCTACTGATCGGAAGGTCATGGTTCAAATCCCAGGTCCACCAAGCTGCCACTGCTGGGCCCCTGAGCAAGGCCCTTAACCCTCAGTTGCTCAGTTGTAAGTCACTCTGGATAAGGGTGTCTGCTAAATGTCGTAAATGTAAATTTAGTACTGAATGGCTATAATTGTTTGACTGTTTACTTAAGATTTTAAATCAAACCTCAGACACAAATAGGCTTGGATGTAAGATGCTCTGCTCAGGAGATTTATGTCCACAATGCATTTGACAGACACCTTTATCCAAAGCAACTTACATTTTATACAACTGAGGGCTAAGAGCTCAAGGGCCCAGCAGTGGCAGCTTGGTGGACCTAGTATTCAAACCTGCTTTGCAGTACTCTAACATCTTAACCACTAAACTACAACATGCCATACTGGATAAGTTCAAAGAGCACATACTGCTTCTCCGTCATCTCTTTCGATATGATGGATATATACAATAAAGAATTCTTCCTCCAGACTGTTTAAGTTTAATGGCAATACCAGTAGCTCCATGCACTGATAAACGTTATTACTACAGCAACCAGGAGTAGGTACTGTTACTAAAGACTTCACATAAGACAGCGACTGTCAATGTGAACGTACAATTCCCGGGATAAGCTCCTGAACTGCCGGGAACCTGATCCGGATAAAACATTCAGACGAATAAATGATACGTACACGTTTATATAATGAGCCTGATGTTTATATAATTAGCCGTGTTTACAAAATACACATGTTCCTTGGTGCATAAAAGGTTTGAGAACAACTGACCTCCAATATATAGAGCACATGTTTTAGGTAGGAATAGTTTTAAACTGCGATTTATGAGAGTTGCAGTCAGTCGTGAAAATTAATTGTGTGTAGCATTTCGTCAGTCTGACTGGACAACACTGATCGTGAGTGTGTGAGAGAGAGAGAGAGAGAGAGAGTGTGTTTTCTGTGTGTGTGCAAGAGACAGTGTTTTCTGTGTGTGTGCAGAGAGAGAGAGATAGAGAGAGAGTGGGAGAGAGAGTGTGTGCAGAGAGAGAGAGAGAGATGGAGTGAGAGAGAGAGTGGGAGAGAGAGAGATAGTGTGTGTGTGTGTGTGTGTAGAGAGAGAGAGAGAGAGAGAGAGAGAGAGAGAGAGAGAGAGAGAGAGTGTTTTTTGTATGTGTGTATGTGTGTGTGTGTTTTCTGTGTGTGTGTGTTTTCTGTGTGTGTGTGTTTTCCGTGTGTCTGGGCGGGGCGTGGCTCTCCCAGCCAATCACACGTGCTTCAATCCTCTATAACACTGAGCTGGAGAAGTTCAGTGTGTATATATATGTATGCATGTGTGTGTGCGCGCGCGTGCGCGTGTGTGTGAAGGAGAGAGAGAGAGAGAGAGAGAGAGAGAGCGAGAGAGAGATAGACATCCAGCAGCCAGTCAGTGTAGAGTAAAGTGTGATCCGAGGATGGATGCAATACCGTGTAGTCTCGCTTTCCTCCTTCTGTTCTTTAACGCTTGGATTCACCAATCTGAAGGTAAGCCTGTGTGTGTGTGTGCGGGTGTGTGTGTGTGTGTGCGGGTGTGTGTTAACAGTGTAATTTATTTCCCGTTTCTCGGGGAAGTTGTGTGGCGGAAGCCGCCGTGTGTTGCTCTTTGTTTGGAGGAGCGAAGCTGTGCGGACCGGAGACTCTGTTCAAAGATGGCGCAGGTCAGAGAGAGAGAGAGAGAGAGAGAGAGAGAGAGAGAAAGAGAGAGAGCCGCTTTCTACAGGAATGTTTATTGTTTAGAGGAGGGAGGGATGTGTCTGTCTGTCTGTGTCTGTGTGTGTGTCTGTGTGTCTGTGTGCTGTGGAGAAACAGGATAGACAGACAGACAGACAGAGAAAACAGACTGGACATTCAGACGTGTTTTTAATCTTCATCAACCTCAATAAATCACACGAAACACTTTAATAAACCCGATTACTGTGTTCTAACGAATAAAAACCTCTCTCTCTCTCTCTCTCTCTCTCTCTCTCTCTCTCTCTCTCTCTCTCTCTCTCACACACACACACACACACACACACACTTTACTTCTAATCCTTCTCCTTGTGCCCCGTTTGTGTTTACTTTACTAGGCGACGTTGTGATTCACAAAACCGCTAAAGTGTCCATAGTTACGGTTCCTTCCCGAGTCAAACCCGTTCTCAAACCAAATATAATGTAAACGTTAACATTCGATACGAAGTTCGAACTTGTTTCTCGACACGAACTGAGTTGAGCCGTGAAACGTGAATAATTCAGCGGTGTTTATGTGTCGCAGCTCCTACAGCGGTTACTATACAGTTTAGCTAGCAGGCTAAAGCTTTTTTAGCTTCGTGTTCAGGTCCGCTTCACATCATTTCGATCAAATTACTTTAATTAACTAGTTATGTATTCGTACGGAAGTTATAAACTAGTTATAACAAGCTGAATAACGGGTTAATACAGAGCTAAGATGATGGTTATCCGAGTTAACCGTTAATCTTGTGTTTTTAGCCGTGCTACCTGTTAGCTAAAAACTTACAAACGTCTAACTTCACCACTTTTACCTCCATAAAATCGTTATCGCCAGAAATAATACATCGTTTAGGGATATATTCAATTCGTATTGAATTCGTATTCATTTGTACGGCGCTTTAAACAATGGACGATCGTCTCAAAGAGGCTTTACAGAACATAAACAGTTAATATAAAGATTAATATGATACAAAAAATGCAAGATTTATATTAGATATATTTAAAATGGGTTTGTATTTATCACCGATGAGCAAGTCTGAGGTGATTCAGGTGACTGTGAGGAGGAAAAACTCCCTTAGATGAAAGAGGAAGAACCTGGAGAGGAACCAAAGGACTCAAAGTGGAACCTCATCCAAATGAGGATGAGGTTCCACTTTGAGCCCTTTGGTTCTCAAAAGTGGAAACTCCATGTGGTCTTTAAGGACAACAACCTCCTCAGAGACCACATGGAGTTTCATCTCCTCTTTAGTATAGAAGAGTCTAAACCGGCGCTGGAACGTCTCTAGATGTCTCAGGATCCTCACACGGTTGGCCTCGTCTCAGTCAAGGTTCCCCTTTAAAGCGTGCGTTTGTTAACTAAATTGCTATTTAATAGTTAATAGTTAAACGTCAAAAACAATTTTTCTGTTCAACGATGATGTGTGTGTGTGTGTGTGTGTATATATATATATATATATTTGGGATGATAAAAGTGCACACTTTATTATAAACTGGATGATTTTATGCTTTTGTTCAGCATTGCAGTGTAGCCAATATTCAGCACATTGATTTTATTTGTACTGAATTTTCAGAATTTGAAGCATGCGGTTGTTCTGTCAGTCCATGCTATAAAATGTCCGTACATCATATAAAAAAAAAAACTATTGAAGCAACAACAAGAAAAAAAGACAGGTAGTGAACATCAGAACGGCGGACTAAGCAAAACGAGGCGGCATCACGGTCAGTTTAATATAAAATCTGTCTGTTGCCGTCTTTGTCAGATTGGTCTGATAGCGGGTATCAGGCTCAATACTTGCATGAATCGTTGGATCATAATCAGATCAATCTGACATGTTTTCTGATGTGATCTATGTGATATCTGGCAGGCTTCAACACAAGCCCTGTCCGTCACTCGGTAGCTGATCTGTTATTCATCGTCACCCGTCCACACCATGAAAATGTCCGTGGGTCAGTTGAGGGGAAAAAAAAAATCAGGATTGATACGCTACTGATCATCAGCTCCGACTCTGATGTCGGTCTTCATAATAATCAGATCTGAGCCTGAGTTTGGTTTGTCCTCTTTTCTGCTTTTCAACACTATTGTTTTTTCCCCCATTTTTTTCTGTAATACCGTGTATCATGTACAGCAATGCTGCGATTGTGCCCTGAAATTCTTACACACAGAGGACAGAGAACCCTTGGTACGGCATATTTAACACAATTTAGCAGCTGGTTTGCTGGGACAAGCTTGTCTTTTTGTGCAGAATATAGGATTTCTAAACACCGGCTTTAGAAATGTGATGAAGGGCAGCGTTAAAAATACGACGTGTTAATTAACAGCTTTTTGTAAGTCTTTATTTTATATTACGATATACAAGTGCTAAAACGAGGGCGAGCAGTAATGTTGGATATTAGCGTTAAAGTTCCTTGTTTTTTCCTCTGTTTTAGACTCAGAAGGTAAAGAAATGCTGCTACAATATATTTTAGCACACATCGATGCTCTGTGTTATTATTAAACCAACAAAGCAGGACGCGTTTTTCTTTTTCGTGTGTACAAAATAATTCTCATTCCATTATAAGAAAATGATTCTTCGACCCCCCTTAGGAGCTCTGAGGCACAGCTAGTTTAGCCGTTGTTTTATTCAGTGATAAGCGAGATATAATTTCACTCATGTGTTGAGGTGTTCCAGTACAGGCCGAAAGAACACACCGTTCCCGGCATAACACTAAATTTCACTTAACAAGTACTGGAGCAGTGAGGAGAGATGTAGGCTATTGATCAGTTTTTAGAAGGTACACTTTCCCAAATATGATTCTTAAAACTTCTGGAGCTTGTGAGCTGTTCATTGTCAAGATTTTTTTCCCCCAATTTCTTTCCTAATCTAAGATAGTTGGTCATTTTTCTTACACGTGATTATGATGAATCCTCGGCGAAATCTAAAGCACCGAAAGTCTCAACATTTTTGTTATTCGCTCCTAAGGGTGTACAAACTTTTGCACTCACTCACAGTAATGTTTTTTAGCACTTCACTACAATGCCCTGTCTTCCTGTTAAGAAACAGGAACACCAGCGTGAATGCGAGGAAGACGAAGGTTGTGGCAGTCGTCCTCCTGGGCGGATCGTGGTGATGTCTAGCTGTTGTCGCGAGGACTGGAGTTTGATGTGTGCGTGTTGAGCTGTCGGAAACCTTTCAGCGTTCCGTGTCCTTATGACCACATGGCCATTATGACCATAATGTCACAGGAACGTGTCCCGATGCAGCACTGTATATGTACTGTACTAGCTATATTGTAGAATTTAAAGCGATTTACCGGGTTAACCTGTAAACAGCAGTAAGTTGAGCAGTAAATCAAATAACACGATGCAGTACAAGTGCTCAATACACTTGATACACCATTTTATACGTTTCATTATACTGTAATATGATTTAATTCGTAGGAGGTTTGTACGTATTGCTGCTGTTTGTTAAACCTGCACGAACAGCGCTCTCTTCTGCCGGCACAACGAGCTCGACTCCACTGACTCAGCGGTGGAAGCGCACGAGTCAGTGCAAGCTAGTTGTGTTGTCTATGCAGATAATCTATTTGCTCTTGTTCGCGCATTTCCTGGTTCCACGATTTGTCAGGAAAAAGAAAAAAAAAAAAAAAAGGGAAAATTGCATCAGAAAAGGAAACCCACAGAAAGTGCTTTAGTCTATTGCGAGTGGTAGTGCGAGTGTAATTGCGAGTGACGGCTGGCAAAGGCAGGGGGTGGAAATTTGTGCAGTTAGCTTGTGTGTGCAGTTTTCGTTAGGGTAATCATTCAGAGCGACGAGTTAGCGCTAACGTTAGCACCGGGCTTATTTGTAAAATAGGATTACGTTTAGAACGTCTCTGAGAAACTGATGAAGCTACATAAACATCTACATTTTATGAATCAAAGCTTTGGCAGAACAAGTGACTGCTATTATTCAGCTGATATTTATTGTGTGTGGTGGGAGGAGCGGGTGGGGGGACGGAGGACAGGATGGGACGGGACACTCCGTCCTTGACTTTCCTGTGCAGACGTGTTGTTTATTAACAGTCGAGAAATGAAGCCCACATGCAAGAGACAAAGTTTAAAGCTCTTGTTCCTGAATAAACGCAGCACTTTATAAGGTGTGTGAGTGTTAATGCTTCAACACATGAAACACATGATTAGATTAAGGCATACAGATTTGTACGCCGTACTCCTGTCCACACACACCGGGGAGCACAACGTGGGCCAGTGTTCACAATGAGGCCCTAACAAAGGGCTCCATATCGGTCCAGAGCCTTCGAGACGCAGCAGTTTTCTCCTGTTTTCCGACCGAGGAATCCAAAGTATTTTGATGACCCCGATCTAGCTGTTGTCATGGCTTAAGGGAGCACACGCACTCCGGGAAGCCGCGTTCGTGCCGGTGCAGTGGCGAGTTGAGACAACACGACAAGATTGACTGACAGTCAGAAGGAAGAGAAAAGATGGCATGAGGAGGAGCTGTTTTCCAAAAAAAAAAAACAACAACAACAACAATGTGTTGGTTTAGCACAGCACTAAAGCGGTTGCAATACGTTGTTATTGTTGCTATTAAGGTCAGATAGATTAGGATTCACAACATAAATTAGGACCTTATGACTAACTCTTTGTACACACTCGCACCTCGTACGCATACAAACAAACATGTGGAAACGGAGTCCAAACAGAAGCTTCTGGAGTTTTGAAATGTTGGAAAGTAAATGTTTAGAGTCTCGTGTATTTAAAACTTATAATGGCTGCATTATTAGCGACAGTGCTAACCAATTTGTGCCTAAATTCCGATTGTCCATACGTCTGACCTCTTCTGTCGGATAGTCCGACTGATCTGATCTAAAGTGGATCATAAGGTTTTGCACAAACGGGTGGAGTCCATGTCGCTCGAGTGAACTCCGTCATCACAGGAAAAAGAGGACACACCAATACTATATATTTCACTCAGGTTGTTAGAAGCCTTTATTTTGTCACATATACATTATAGCACAGTAAAATTCTGTGAAAAAAATTGCAGCAGAGAGTGTTAAGGGCCTTGCTCAAGGGCCCAACAGTGGCAGCTTGGCCAGTGCTGCGGCTCAAAACCCCTGATAAACAACCCAGAGCCTTAACAGCTTGAGCCACATATTGTCAATTATATATTTTATAAAATGCCAAAGAAAATACGTATATGTATAGAAAGAGCCCTGTATATGTATAGAAATAGCCCCATATATGTATAGAAATAACCCTGTATATGTATAGAAATAGCCCCATATATGTATAGAAATAACCCTGTATATGTATAGAAATAACCCTGTATATGTATAGAAATAACCCTGTATATGTATAGAAATAGCCCTGTATTTGTATAGAAATAGCCCCATATTTGTATAGAAATAGCCCTGTATATATATAGAAATAGCCCTGTATTTGTATAGAAATAGCCCTGTATATGTATAGAAATAGCCCCATATATGTATAGAAATAGCCCTGTATATGTATAGAAATAGCCCCATATATGTATAGAAATAACCCTGTATATGTATAGAAATAGCCCTGTATATGTATAGAAATAGCCCCATATATGTATAGAAATAACCCTGTATATGTATAGAAATAGCCCCATATATGTATAGAAATAGCCCTGTTTTTGGCGGATCCTAAAGGATACAGAGGTGTTGAAGTTTTTTATTAAATCAGACCCAGACTGTACAAGGTGCACGCTTATACACTTTGGAGCTGTTTATTTGGTGGATATTTGGTCATTTTTCTTCCATGTGATTATGAAAGAAACCTCAGTGAAATCTAACGCACTTCTTTAATCGCTCCTAAGGGTGTGCAAACTTTTGCACTCACTCTCACACAGTAAAGTTAAAGACTTCTTTAGCACTTGACTACAATGCCCAGAAATGCCTTTCAAATCCAGCCTGCATGCGAGAAAGAGGCGGAGAATCTTCTTTCTACTTTCTCTTCTTCTTCTTCTTCTTCTTCTTCTTCTTTACAGTTAATAATTCAATCCAGTTTGCATCACATTATATCACCATAACACTATATGGTCGTCGTTCAGACAGGAAGCTTTAATAACTTTCTCAAAGCTTTCTCAACACAGCACAACGCTAGCAGTGTTTGCAGTCGATTTTGTTCACCGTGCACTCAACTGAACCAGGTTAATTGGATCCGAGAGCCGGTGTTTGTTTTTACCTTATTACCCCCTCCGTTGTATGTGCACACGTTACAAAAGATCATGTGTCCTGTATGTCACAATGAAGCAGAGGCTAGGACGACCACGTGTCAAAGCTCCCTCGCCCCTCTATCACGTTTCCGTCTCTGTACTCCATGAGCCGTACCTGTTTGAGGACGGTTTCTCACTGCCGGTGATACGCAGACTACACCCAGACTGTGGTGTCTGCGGTTTCGGAGACAAGAGACAGCACTGTGATTAATGGCTCGTGTATCTGGATTGGTGCCAACTCCACATTGCAGTTTACACAGTTGACATGGTGGCATGAAAAATACACACAAGCGCTGAGCTGCTAGTTTGGAAATGAGAGAGAGCGCGAGATAGAGAGAGAGAGAGAGAGAGAGAGAGAGAGCACAATTGAATACGTTTATGTCTTTCACTGTAACACAGTTTGGATTATCAGATTATTTGTTCAACAGCTTTAAAAGAAAACATCTTTTCCTTCAGTCTCTTTTCAGAACCGGCTCCTTCAAAGGAAACACGTTTCTCCGTTCAGAAAGCGCAAACTGCTTTGCGATTTCCTCAGAGCTCTGGAAGATGTGTTAAAAAAAAAAGAAAAAAAAAAAAGAAGCATTTAGCAGCACGTGAGCATTTAGCGGAAAGTGCTACGTGACTCTTATTGCTCCTTTCCTCTCTCAGGGCTCATTAGCCTGTCAGGTTGTTGCACGCTGCTCTGTGGATCTGATGAACGTTTTTCTTTGTCCTGGACGCTATACTTAGAGAACAAACGCTTTTCTTATGCAGCCGTTTTCATGAAACAAGGTGCAGAGAGACGTACGTGTGCGGTGACATGCCAAAAAATACTGACCTTGGTAAAGCGGATGGAAAAATACCCAGAGGACCACAGCGTCGTCCTCGCTGGCAGCATTTCACCTGCTTCGACTGATGTCCCCGACTACACACTTCATGATTATTAAAATAATGCGAAAACCGTGTTGATTACAACTTAGTTTCCAAAGAGCACGAGACGTTAAGCAATATCTATGAGCCCGAAGTAGTGCAAAAGGTTTTACGTGTCTTGAAAATGCTTAAATTCAGGAACAAAAAAAAAAGACTTATTAAACAGGACAGCAGCGGATCACGTGCCCTGTCCTGATGCGGACACACCCACATCTGGTCACATCTGTTCTCCTTGAAAATAAATGTTTACCCAACATCTGAAAACTGCTTAGCAACGAAGACAGACTTCTCACGGTGTTTCTTTATGACGGTTCCATGACACCTCGAAAAAATAGCTACCAGATAAACCGTCCGATCTAATCTGATTGTAAACACTTCTGAGTAAACCCCCCCCCCCCCCCCTCTCTCTCTCTCTCTCTCTCTCTCATTACGTCAGTACAGTTTGGTAAGCACAGTGTTGCTGTTTTGTTCATTTCATTAAGGTTAACTGATAGAGAAACATGTTTAATAGAGAGCGTTTATTTAAAGCAGGGAATTTCATTAGAGCGTACGTAAGGTCCAAGAGAGCTGGAGAGGTGAAGGCTTTGTACTTAAGGGACAGACCAGGAGACATTTTTTTTTCTAACGACAGTTAAGTATTTTCATAATGAAACACAAGTTTACTGTGTATTTGTCAGCTGGAATCTTTTCCCTGCCAGTACGGAGGTCTGAATGCCACATCAGGACACGTGTAGATTCAAACTTTCTTTCCATTTCCAGCGTTTTAACAAACACCCTTATCTAGAGCGACTTACTTTTTTAGCTCATTTTATACAACTGAGTAATTGAGGGTTAAGGGCCTTTGCTCAGGGGCCCCAGCAGTGCAGCCTAAAAGGATGGATGTCAAACTCACAACCTTCTGATTGGTAGCCCAACAGTTTACCCACTAGGCTACGACATTCTTTGTCACGTACACAAACCTACACAGTACGACATGTAGCAGAACGGACTCACGACTGTCCTTGGTGTAAAAATAGCCAATCAACACAACATTTACTGCATTTAGCAAATGCTCTTTTCCAGAGCAATGAATTATTCTTATTTTTTCATCATCTTATTTTATCATCATCATCTCACATCTTTCAGCCGAGCAAGGTGAGGCAGCTTCCGTTAATGCCGCAGAGAAAAAAGTCACTGTCTTCCTGGCCTCAGTCCAACAACGCCCGCTGTGTCATGTGACGTCATAGCAGCACACATTCAGCCAGCTTTCCCGGACGTGGTACACGAGTACAGTGCTTGTGGAAAGTAAATGCACTCGTGTCTTCACTGGTAGAAGTCAAGCAGTGTTTTCCACACATTTTGAAAAAAGGGACAGCAAAATTATAATATCTGGTCGCAAAAAATCAAAGATTATTGGATCAGTTTCACTGGCGTGTTGGATTGTCCTCTTTGGTAAGATTTTCGTATTTATGAGCTTTGATGTAGGGTTGTGTCCTTGGATGACACTAGATTGTACCTGCAAGCTGAAATGTGTCTACATCCTGAAATTCCGAGGTGAACGATGGGGTTAACGCTAACTTGTTTTTGTCTCACCGCTGAGACACGGATGAGCACATTGTTCTATCTAGATTGCTGCAGCTCTCAGACGCTTGACAAGTTCCTGCAAACTGTAGTCATTGTGTGCGGTTTGGCAAAACAAGCATCACTCATTTATTTTTTTTTTTCTTTTTTTCTTTTGTTCTTGTTTTGAAGTGAAAGTAAATTTGAGCTCATTTCCGAGTTCTCTCTAGTCTTTTTTTTCCTATGAACCAGAGAGCAAAAAAGGTTGTTTTGGCTTTTAAAACTCATGCAGAAAGCTTAGGAACCACCCGAGAATGGAGATCAGATTAGATGATTGGATACACGAAAGCCTTCAGACATTCAGACTTACTTTTCTGTCCAACTCTCCAGAGCACACGGCTACAACTCAGGCCTTTGGCTCAGGCAGTACAGGTACAGACAAGCAGACAATCGGGTCTGTTCAGAGTCCGATCCCTTTCTCATCACGATCAAACAGTGAGATTAGACCTCAGATGCGCTGAATCTTTCAGATTGCTTTCATCTTGTTCTGATTGCACGGATTTTCTCATCTAGACAGGGTTCGATCTTTAACGGACCGAACGGCAAGTACGTGAAATGGTTCAACCGACGCTAGGCCGTAATCCGTACCCTGCTTTCCCAAACCAAATGAGTACATTTTATTCGTGATCGTATAAAAAAGAAAGCTCACATGGAAAAGCTCCGCTTTCTGCTCGCATCCTCTGTGTTTATGTAAGGGAACATTCCTGACCCCAGCACACAGGCAGAAACTGCGATCAGAAGCGATCAGTCGTGACTCGTCAGCGACGGCTCACATCTCAGAGACACGGCGTATACGCAGGATCCTGCACAAGACGCCGGTGCGACCCATGAGGGAGTTTACCATCGAGCGAGCACAAAGAGTGTTGCAGTGGTCTGTAATGCCGTGTGGGGGAGGCTGGGATGGTTTCATGCATCTGATTCTCTACATCTGTCTCAAAAAGACGGGCAATAATGGCCGGGACGGGGGAAGGGGCCAGGGCACCGACCTATGGAAATGATTCCGCACCCTCGTCTGATAAATAGGGGCTCATATGGTTATTTTTGGTAAGGGGGAAAAAGGAAAGCGGGGGAAGGGAATTGACCAACAAAAATCCTCTCACGCGCAGGCACCTCGCGAGCAGCACTAACACGCCGCTTTCCCTCCACCACCCATTCCATATACCGTACACTGCACCACATTGCACTGTTTCTTCTCCTCTATAAGTGCACACCATATACAAGGAGCCAGCGGCGTGAGCTGTGTTTCTGTGGCCAGGAGACACGGGATACATCATCCAGCTGCACACAAATGTAAAAGCAAGGGCTTGTGGGAAGCCACTGTGTCTCATTCAGCATACACACTGTGATGTGATGTCTCCTCTTATTAAAGTGTCTCATTCAGCTAAGCTGATATTAAAGCAAGGGTTTAAAAAACACTCGGTGTATCGTGGCTTTATTTCATGTATCAACAACATGAAGAGCTTTCACGAAAGCCCCCCCACCTCACCACTCACGCTTGTGGAACATCCTGACGGCTGTGTGGGTGTGTGTGTGTGTGTGTGTGGGTGTCTGTCTATGTGTATCTGTGTGTGGGAGTGTGTCTGTGTGTGGGTGTGTGTGTTTGTCTGTGTGTGGGTGTGTGTTTATGTATGTGTCTGTGTGTGTCTGTGTGTGTGTGTGGGTGTGTGTGTCAGTGTGGGTGTGTCTGTGTGTGTGTGTGTGGGTGTGTGTGTCAGTGTGGGTGTGTCTGTGTGGGTGTGTGTGGGTGTCTGTCTATGTGTATCTGTGTGTGGGAGTGTGTCTGTGTGTGGGTGTGTGTGTTTGTCTGTGTGTGGGTGTGTGTTTATGTATGTGTCTGTGTGTGTGTGTGTGGGTGTGTGTGTCAGTGTGGGTGTGTCTGTGTGTGTGTGTGTGGGTTTCTGTCTATGTGTATCTGTGTGTGGGAGTGTGTCTGTGTGTGGGTGTGTGTGTTTGTCTGTGTGTGGGTGTGTGTTTATGTATGTGTCTGTGTGTGTGTGTCTGTGTGGGTGTGTGTGTCTGTGTGTGGGTGTGTGTCTATGTATGTGTCTGTGTGTGGGTGTGTGTGTTTGTCTGTGTGTGGGTGTGTGTTTATGTATGTGTCTGTGTGTGTGTGTCTGTGTGGGTGTGTGTGTCTGTGTGTGGGTGTGTGTCTATGTATGTGTCTGTGTGTGGGTGTGTGTGTTTGTCTGTGTGTGGGTGTGTGTTTATGTATGTGTCTGTGTGTGTCTGTGTGTGTGTGTGTGTGTCTGTGTGTGGGTGTGTGTCTATGTATGTGTCTGTGTGTGGGTGTGTGTATGTGTCTGTGTGTGGGTGTGTGTCTATGTATGTGTCTGTGTGTGGGTGTGTGTATGTGTCTGTGTGGGTGTGTGTGGTTGTGAGTGTGTGTGTGTGTGTGTGTGGGTAGATACCACTGCTTGTGTGTGTGCGTGTGCGAGTGTGTGTGCGAGTGTGTGTGTGTGTGTGAGTGTGTGTGCGTGAGTGTGTGTGTGTGCATGAATAAGTGATGAATAGAATGTGCCTGGGATTGACATCACTTATTTTGTTCATAGAGACTTTTTCACTGCAGCCAACAAGACTTTCTGGTTGAAGGACATTTTTTGAAACGGTTATTTTTCATGTTTAATAAAAAAAGTCAATATGATTGGCATCTCTAAAGTATGTGCGTGTGCATGTGTGTGATTGTGCTCTGCGATGGACTTGCAACCTTTCCAGGTACAGTGATGTTCTCTTGGATCCCTGTGCTTCTGTGTAAAATAATAATAGTAATATTTTGAAAATATTTTTAGAGGCATTTGTATTAGAGGAATGTTTTGTCTTGCACTTTTTTTTAAAGTAAATATAGCACATCATTTCGAAACAATTCACCGGCTATTGTGCAATACCGTGACGGAAACGTGTGACATCAAAAACGTTTTGTACAGTAACTGATGACTGAGGAAATGAAAATATCACCAGACATCTCAGCATCCCAGTGTGAACCTAAACCTAACAAGACCTGTGTCTCGGGGCAGGACATAAACCATCCAGAGGGTTTTGTTTGATTTCAGGGGCAGAAAGGGGTGCCATAGGGTCCGCTACACGTTACCCAGGTTATTGTTGTACATATCTAAATAATGTTTACAATTAATATATTGTTTATTATATATTATAATAAATTATATTGGTGTACTTTATGTTTGAGGGCTTAAAGAGTTAAGAAGTGAGACAGCTTCACTTGGACTCAGAGCGTGTGAAATTAAATCTCCTTTCAGCTCGGTGAAGATAGGAGGTGAAATTGATCCATATCGGTCGGCAGCGCAGGAACGAGCTTAAGACGTTCTGCTTAGCTGAAAGTCACAGATGCTTCGCTTAATATTTTTTTTTTAGGACCGAAACTGTAAATCTGGAAATATTTCCTAATAAAAAAGCTTAGAAAGCTCTAAGCTTTATAAGCTATATATGATGCCGCAACATCAGTCCCACGTCGCTTGTTAAAGCTAACTATCTTGCGTGACTCGGTCTGCTCTGAATCACTCACAGCATTTAGCAGACACTCTTATCCAGAGTGACTTACATTTTTTTCCTTTTATTTAAGTTTATACACCTGAGCAATTGAGGGTTAAGGACCTTGCTCAGGGGCACTGCATTGGCAACTTGGTGGAAATGGCACGTTGTTCTGTAGGTCTCTGTTAATGATAAATGTTTTAAAAATCTTTAAACGGTATGTGTTTCTGCAAGTGTGTGTGTGTATGTATGAGTGTGTGTAGGAGTGTGTATGTGTGTATTTAAATGCATGTATATGCATGCATATGTATATGTATGAGCGTGAGTGTGTGTATGCGTGTGTGTGCGTGTGTGTTTGTGTGCGTGCTCTGCGTTGAACTGGCAACCCATCCAGGTACAGTGATGTTCTCTGTGTAAGATAAGCAGCACAGAAAATGGACAGATCTAAAGGAACACCATTGAGTCCTTTCCAGGAAGTGTTTTATTGGCATCAAGCAGGTTTAGATCAAAGTTGTTCTTGATCCGTATCCGTCTCACAGAGCGCTGATCGGTCTCTGGTTTAAAACGTGTACACATACGACGGTAAGACTCCGGTACAGACCCGCCAGAGACAACCGAATAGATTAGAGCACCGTCATGCAGTATTTCTTCATCCTGGGCATCTCGAAAGGCTCGTGAGCTTGAGAACTCCTCCAGGGCATCCGATGTACTAGAAGAGCTTAAGTGTAGAAATGATAGCACGATCACGCCTTTCTGTTTGAATCCCGTCCGTATTATTACTGTGAGAAGCGATAGCATCTGCTGAACCGGTTCTCACCTCATAGTCACGGCTGAGTAAGAACCAAGAGTAATATTCCACACACGCCCACAGATTGTGGTTATAGATAAGGACACCGCTCTAATCACACATCTAATATAGTTCTAGGTAACAGTTTTAAAA
Organism: Tachysurus vachellii; assembly: GCF_030014155.1. Taxonomy (NCBI): domain Eukaryota; kingdom Metazoa; phylum Chordata; class Actinopteri; order Siluriformes; family Bagridae; genus Tachysurus; species Tachysurus vachellii. Next base: position 9,798,658 of record NC_083464.1, on the reverse strand, counting down.
GATAGACAGGACAGCTATTTGGCAAGCGAACTCACGTTTAGTTTAGTTTGGTGAGGCTTCATTATTCCTGCAGAAGCGGGTATTATCGTATTACTGTCACACGGGCCTGATGATCTACTCATTAAAAGAAGATCTGCACAAATCAAATATGAGCGGTTCATATAGACAAACCCAGATTGGATAATAACCGCAGGACGCAACCTAATAATAAAAATAGATTGAAGAAATTTAATGAAATTCTGTAGCACTGAAGTATAAAAGCACTTCGTCACGTTCGGATGTTTTTCTCCCGAAGCTGAAGTGATCGTGAAACAAATCATTTTAACAACGTTTAAAAAAAATAAAAAGATAAACGTATGTATTTGTTTTAAATTATGATTTATAATTAAACGATTTAGAGGAAGATGTCGGTGGTAAGAAACAATGAAATAAAGTTAGTACAGTATAGTATAGTTGTATATAAACACTTGTTTACTGCATACATTTAACACACACGTGCGAAACAAACGTTATATCCATTAAAAAAAAGCTTAAGGCTTCAAAAAGGTGTAAAAGTTGCAACATTTTGAAGGATTATAAAGCGCTCGCTCTCGAACTCTCCGACTCCGCCATCTAATCGCTTCCCTTTCTAACGCCGGGTGATTTGATTAAGCCTTTAAACGCTGAAGCTACAGGCTCCAAAAAATGGGAAATTAAATTGCCATTGATTCTTGTTTTTTTTTTCCTCCCCGCTGCGGTGCTGCTTATTATATTAAACATCTTCCGTCCTTTTCATTCGCGTGTCTCTGGGGAAGCCTCTGCGTCCTGTGTTCGGCGGATAGCCGTGCCACAGCCTTAACGGCCTTCTGTACCGCTTCTTTTTTCCCTTTAAGGAAATTTCTTAGTTATATAAACTATGTTGAAGTTAATTTAAGGCTTTTAGAATTTCAGTGGCGACCAAATGGAAGGTTTCAGAAATACCAAAGCTGTTTTAGCAAAGGTCAAGAAAGTGTAATGAGTTAATGAACGAATATATTTGTGCTGAAAACTACTACATAACGTTACACCACGTTGACGTCTCAACAGAGTCTTCCAATTTTTTTAAAAAACATGAACCAAAGCGGCTTACATAAGAAATCGTGCGTAGCCGGGCCCGTATTCATAAAGAGTCTCAGAGAG
>NC_083464.1:9780000-9792500 GCF_030014155.1 Tachysurus vachellii | reverse complement strand
GTAGATCTTGGATCAGGATGCAAGTGAATATCTCGTGTTATTAATCTTGTAACCATGTGATTACCACTGCGGCAGGACGAGACGGATCGCTTTGTAATTTCAACTCCTGGCCTCACCGAGGGTCTGTGCTCATGTGCATTCTGCAGCACCAATGTCCTCACACACACACCCACACACACATACACACACACACATCAGTATACAGTTATTGTAAACGTAGCTTTTGTTCAGTCCCCATGTGTCTGTTGTGAAAGCGGTAAAGTCTTCATCAGTAATGCCATTCTCTGTTGTTCTCTGGAACAAAACGGGTATTACGTGACGGCTAGAACGAGCTCTGGATGGGATCGCATTTATTGGCTCGAGTGCCTGGACGAGGTCTTTGAAGTCACGAGTTTTGTGCGGATGAAAGCGCTTGTAATGGAGCGATGTACCGGGCAAAATGACTAATAAGAGCCTAGTGAAGAATGAAGCACTTGGAAAGTTTCAGTTCGAAAAGTTTTAAGTGGTCTCCTTCTTCGGTTTTAAGTGGATGAGCAAAAGCAATTAACGCACGCGTTCTTCAACTCGCTGTGCAGGAGGATACAAAAGGAATCAGATGAAACGGGGAGTTTATAATATATTGAGTTTAATTTATACTCGTGTTTGTGCTGTCGGGAGTCTAGAAGACGAGTCCGTTTGTGTTCTTATAGACGTTCAGCCAGAGTGAAAGTGTTACTGCGTCTGCACTGACACACACACACACACACAGTCCATCCATCCATGTTCTGTACCGCTTTAACATTACAACAGGGTCGCAGGGAGCCCTGAGGACTCAGCAGGGGACACCTGGACACACACACACACCCGTTCACACACTTCAGACAATTTATATATGCCCGTTAGCCAACAACACATGTATCTGGACAGAGAGAGGAAACCGGAGAACCTGAAAGAAACCCGAAGCACAGGGAGAAAATAGAGATTCCGTACCTCACAGCATGGAGGCATGAATCCAACCCCCCGACCAGGGAGGCGCGAAGCAAACGTTCAGTAACTACTTAACCGACCTCACACCATTCTTCCATAAAGGTTATGTAGAGCAGAAAGCTCTACATCACAATATCAACACCTCTTTCTGTGGTAAATGACGTCTTTTATTATCTCTTTACTATAAGCTTTAGATTACATGGCATGTTTTCCATAAAAGTTATGAACGAACCGTTATGGGGCTGAACTCATTGGGGATTCGAACTCATGACCTTCTGATCAGTAATCCCAAGCCCTAACCACTAGGATACGTCTTATCCACAATAAGGAGCTGATGCCCCGGCACTGCCAAGCTGCCACCGTTGGGTCCTTGAGCAAGGCCTTTAACCCTCTCTGCTCCAGGGGGGCAGTAACATGGCTGACTTTGTGCTCTGACCCCAGCCGCCAAAGTAGGGATGTGTGAAGACAGAATTTCACTGTGCTGTAATGTATATGTGACAAAATGAAAGACTTTTATTGTGTCCTAGCTTCTGACGGTCTGTTATATCGTGCTGTATCAGGTAGTGGAAAATTGAGGGGAAAAAAAGACAACATTTTTGATGTAGGTAAAAGTATCCTGAGACCAATCCTGTAAACCTGCGTTTGTCTCCTATCCGTATCGCCAACTCTACGTACGTCGGATCACTTGTGTAATATATCAGTCGAAGGCACTCGTCTTTAGCTGGGTAGTTAGTTTTCAAAGCCGTTTGCCAACAGTTTTTCTGTCTCATTAGGAGGCAGATTTGTGAAGCGAGTAATTTCAGCCCCTCGTACACTCCGAGCTCCCGGACGTGTTAAGCGGGTGACCTTTTGCCTTGGCACCTCGGTTTCCTGACGGCACCTAAAGGACATGGAGCCCAAAATAGTTGAGGCTTTAGGGCACAGATCTGTGTGCAGAAGTCACACCTACTTGGTCATGTCCACAACACACTCAGTGCCAGGCAAACAGTGAGTCAGTGTTTACACACATCTCATGTCTGACTCTGCCCCGTCCTGCAGGGCAGTTAATGGTCCAAGGACAACTTCCAACTGGACAGATAAAGGTAAAGAGTCTTAGCTTTAGCTGTCAGCTCTTTACCTGTGACCCTGAGAAGGTAGTTAATGTTAACCTGCCAGTGGCTCAGTGTGCTTCTGAGCCCCAGACTCACTCCAGCCTTCTAATGTTAATGTACATCTGTAAAAAGGTCTTTTTCTCTCCCTTTCTTTTCTAATCTCACTCCAAATTTCTTTTCTTTCTTTCTTTCTTTCTTTCTTTCTTTCTTTCTTTCTTTCTTTCTTTCTTTCTTTCTTTCTTTCTTTCTTCTTATGTCTTTGTTTGTCTGTTTCTTTCTTTCTTTCTTTCTTTCTTTCTTTCTTTCTTTCTTTCTTTCTTTCTTATGTCTTTGTTTGTCTCTTTCTTTCTTTCTTTCTTTCTTTCTTATGTATTTGTTTGTCTCTTTCTTTCTTTCTTTCTTTCTTTCTTTCTTTCTTTCTTTCTTTCTTTCTTTCTTTCTTTCTTTCTTTCTTCTTATGTCTCTGTCTGTCTGTTTCTTTCTTTCTTTCTTTCTTTCTTTCTTTCTTTCTTTCTTTCTTTCTTTCTTATGTCTTTGTTTGTCTCTTTCTTTCTTTTTCTTTCTTTCTTTCTTTCTTTCTTTCTTTCTTTCTTTCTTTCTTTCTTTCTTTCTTTCTTTCTTTCTTTCTTCTTATGTCTCTGTCTGTTTCTTTCTTTCTTTCTTTCTTTCTTTCTTTCTTTCTTATGTCTTTGTTTGTCTCTTTCTTTCTTTCTTTCTTTCTTTCTTTCTTTCTTTCTTTCTTTCTTCTTATGTCTCTGTCTGTCTGTTTCTTTCTTTCTTTCTTTCTTTCTTTCTTTCTTTCTTTCTTTCTTTCTTTCTTATGTCTTTGTTTGTCTCTTTCTTTCTTTTTCTTTCTTTCTTTCTTTCTTTCTTTCTTTCTTTCTTTCTTTCTTTCTTTCTTTCTTTCTTTCTTTCTTCTTATGTCTCTGTCTGTTTCTTTCTTTCTTTCTTTCTTTCTTTCTTTCTTTCTTTCTTTCTTTCTTATGTCTTTGTTTGTCTCTTTCTTTCTTTCTTTCTTTCTTTCTTTCTTTCTTTCTTTCTTCTTATGTCTCTGTCTGTCTGTTTCTTTCTTTCTTTCTTTCTTTCTTTCTTTCTTTCTTTCTTTCTTATGTCTTTGTTTGTCTCTTTCTTTCTTTCTTTTTCTTTCTTTCTTTCTTTCTTTCTTCTTATGTCTTTGTTTGTTTGTTTCTTTCTTTCTTTCTTTCTTTCTTTCTTTCTTTCTTTCTTTCTTTCTTTCTTTCTTTCTTTCTTTCTTTCTTTCTCTCCCTCGTGTTTGTCTCTTTCTTTCAGAGCTGTGATTAATGTCAGCACATCGATCGAGTCCTTTCATCTTTTTCCTTTCCCGATTAGACGTGTAGATAAGAAGCTCGTCTGTTGCTCTTCTGCTCCTGTTTGTTTCAGGGAGGAATCGATGTGAATCGCTCGATTTTCTCTCCGCTTTACTTTCTCACTGTCCAGCATGAAGCGAAACAGACGATCTTATTAATCTGTAAGCTTATTATTCACAAGGACATTTTCCTCTGACCTTGTCCCAGAACTCTTTCAGCATGGACTAAAATGACAGGAAGCACATTTTTTTAGTCTTCCCTTATCGTCAGAAACCACCTCTGGCGTTAAATATACCAAGAGCCGCGATCTTTGGACGGTCCGTCCTACACATCTTCTCTCCATTCACCTTTCCTTCCACTTGCCTGACAGTCTGAACAATAAAATATGACTGACATCACTTTTTCTTTTTCTTGAAAAGTAACATTTTTTATTTGACTTTATCTCTCCACTGTGACCACTCAATGCCATCAGCACTTTTTCAATACGGGCCGGTGCGTCCCACAGGGTTAGAAAATGCGTGCCGGCAGACGGTGAGAAAAAAGTGTGAATGCAGCTTCGTTACCCTGGAGAAAAACTTTTGTTTCTTTGTCAGTCCAGACTGCGCAAAAGAGTCCTCAGTCCAAAACTCAGTTGAATTTCTGTCTTTTTATTTTATTTTATTTGATTTTTTTTGAAATCTTTACAAAAAACAAAAGTCGCATAAAAAAAGCTCTGAAAACATCATGTTCACATTTCGCTAAATGAATAGAAAAAAGAACGACAAGAACCTCAACCTTCCTCTGTGTCTATAAAGAAAGCCCGGATTATTGTGTGAGATGTAGTTGCTGCATATAGAGACATAAAGCATAACACACACGCGCCTAGCCTCGAGACATGTACAAATAGACCTTGTTCTCCTTTGCGTCGGTCTGGATAAACTCTGTACAGTCGTGAGCGCATGCACATTATCACATGTTGCCTAGCTACAGCTTGGAGCGAGGAAAACGCTGTGGGGTTCATGTAGTACAGCAATCGCTATATTACTCTCAGCACACGGACAGTTCAGTAATCCTCCTCCCTGTAGCGTGGCTTGTCCAGAAGCCGCTTATGTATTTATTTATATATTTATTTTTTTGTTTATTTAAATTCAACTGTAGTTGATTTTTACGACCAGGTAAACATCATCCCGCTCTCATCGCTCTCCATGCTCGGCACTTCTCCTGACGCGTGTGCAAAGAGCTTCTTTAATCATTTATTTCTCCATACTGGTGCACGTTATTCCTCCTCACTTTATTTATTTATTTATTTGTTTGTTTGTTTGTTTATTTATTTGTTTATTTATTTCTGCATCTATTAACCCTCATACATACAGATCAATCAGCCGCACCTCCTAAAACTCGAACTGAGGTTATTCACTGGTACTAATGCTGACGCTGCTGCTGCTGAGGATGAATCCACACGACAGCCTGGAGATACCTGGGACTGCTGTGGATGAAGATGGATTTAGGACCGTAAATGCCTCAAACGGTTTTCCACTTAAGTCTCAATCAGTGACCACTTCAGTAACTGAATAGACCTCATGTTCAAACTAGAATGAATTTCCCGGTTACACAATTGCACTTCCGGTCCATATCGTACACAGTTATAGATGTGAAATGATTTCTGATCGCACTCTCTGACTTTCCTTTTGAGTCTCGTTCCTCTCAAGGTTTCTTCATTATTATCTCAGGGAGCTTTTCCTCACCGTCACCTCTGACTTGCTTATTTAAAACGAATATTTTATATATATATATATATATATATATATATATATATATATATAAAATATAATATATATTATATTATATAGATCTGAGACCTGTCCTTAATTGTTCCTGATGTGTTCAGAGACATAACGAAGACTAAAAAAAACACGACATTTTCTCTGCGTGTAATTATAAAATTTCTCTACAGCACACAACACACTCGATCAAAGCCAGATGTTCACACTTTGTAGGGAAAAAAGCTTACGCAATGGATGGAGTGTAAATCAAAACAATTCTGCGTCGGTCCGGTGAAATATTTATTTGGATTATTATTTGGATATTATTATTCCGTATTTATGGATTCATGATTTTTCCGTGACATTAGACAGATTTTTGGAAACCGTTATTCATTTATGGCGTTTGGCAGACGTCCTTATCCAGAGAGACATACATTTAACATCATTTTATACAACCAAGTAATTAACGGTTAAGGGCCTTGCTCAGGGGCCCCAGCAGTGGTAGCTTGGTGGATGTGGCATTCTAACTCACAACCTTCTGATACCACGTCCCCACAACCTACACTTCACTTCAATTCAATTCAATTCACTTCACTTCAATTCAATTCCATTCAGTTTTATTTATATGACACCTTTAACAATGGACACTTATCTCTAAGCAGTAATACAGAAATAAATAAATCATCCATTCAAAATTGATCCCTATAAATATATATGTAGATGTGTATAGATTCAGGATGTATATTTTACATCTATTTATACTATATTTTGTTCCTAACGAGCGTGCCAGCGTTGACGGTGGTGAGAAAAAATCGTCACGAGAAAGAAACCTTTAGATGAACCGGACCCGTAAGAGAAGCCGTCCTCATCCGAGCGACACCAGAGAGCGTGATTCATAAATAATTCCTATTCTCTCTGTTCTCTATGGGCAAAAAGAGCAGTTTGTGTAACCATGAAATTCATCCTAGTTTTAACATGGTCTGTTTTGTTAGACTCGGATACGTCCACGATCTCCTTGTCGGCTCTCAGAATCAGGACTGGCTATGAATAGACCAGCAGAGTGAATCCCAGCGGTGGCACTTCTCTCGTATTTTTTTTACCTCCGTTTGTATGGGGACTTGCCTCATCTTGGACTCTTCACTAGCAGAGAGAAGCACACTATGTCTGATGCAATGGTCTTGCAAATCGAATCCACTTGCGACTGCAATTATTTTCAGCTTTGCTTAATTCACTCGACTTTCTCAGACGTCTGACTCGCCGAAGCACTCCCGTGTCCCTGACACCCAACACCCCCACCCCCGCACGCCCAAAAACCCTTCATTAATCATTTACCGCAAGCAACTTTACTGAATTTTCAGCCACGTCACTTTCGCTAGGATACAATTTATTTCCAGCGTTTTTTTCTCTCCTTTATTTTCAAGTCTTTTAGCCGCTCGAGTTCGTCACCCGAGTCATAGAGTGCATTTCTCAGTTCAGGAAGTTTCACACACCACCTTGGTGCTTCAGTGACTCGAAGGCGATGCAGAATCACGGGAATAAACAACAGCTCTCTAGAGACCATTACAGAGACCCTCCCTTGTTTTTTTTTTTTTTTTCCCTCTCTCTTTTTTTTTTTTCCCTTCCTCCATCCAGCGTGAGTCATTTCACCAACCCGACTCTGAATTTCTGTGCTACGGAAAGCTCTTATCACTTGTTCCTTCTCTCAGACTAGTCATCTTCCCTGACAATGCATCCGGACCGTAATGGAACCTGACAACCGTTTCCCAATGCCGTACTCGTCTGAAGAACTGTACACGTGTCCACTTCCTTTACTGTCGTCTCAGAAACGCTGTCCCCAACCCCCGTTTGAAGGAAACGCTATTGCTCTGATCTTTATTTCTCACAATCTTAAGAGATATTTAGTCCATTTAAAATGTACCGTTATTCCTGTGGACAAGATTGCTGTTCTTTTTCTTTATTTGTCTTGCCTCGTTTTTTTGACCTGTCTAGCTGTGGCGTTTCTACCTCTCGCTATTTCTGTGTCTCTCTTTGTCCATGCTGTCTTTTGTATTTCTTCTGCCCTGTAGTTTTTCGGGACTTGTTCCTCGTCCTTGTCGTCAAAGGCGATATCGTCAGAAAACCTCAGCGCTGAAGCAGGCTGGTCATCTTGCTGTAAATTTGTCAGGACCACGCGAAGTTAGCAAGCAGAATCCATTCTTGAAATAAAACATCTGAGTAAAAGTGGTGCTCTGGTGTCTTGGCCTGAAGAGTAGCTGAGTATAGGCTAGCTAACGTAATACGATAAAGTTTGGCATGCTAGTTGGATAGTTATAAGCGTTAATATAATACAAGGAGTATGTGACGGAAATAAAGATAACTGCCTAAGCGCTTCAGTGGTTGGTGTAGTCAACAGAAAAGAAGCCTTTTTTTTTGTCACATATACAATACAGAACAGTGAATATTCTTTCATCGTATATTGCAGCTTTTTGGCGGTTGAGGTCAGAGCGCAGGGTCAGATATGATACAGCCACCCTGGAGCAGAAAGGGTTAAGGGCTCAACAGTGACAGCTCAGCAGTGCTGGGGCTTGAATCCTGATACTCCGATCAACAACCCAGAGCGTTAACTGCTTGAGCCACTACTGTCCAAATAACATTATACTAACATTTATCAGTGGGTGGAGCAATTAGATTTTCAAAACAGTCACTAAAGTGAAACATTCTAGAGGGAGATTTGGTGTTTGTGTATAAATTCAGCAATATATATATACAGTATATATATATATATATATATATATATATATATGAAGAGCTCTTTTCCAAAACGCGATAAACGGCAAAATAAAAAACAAACGAGTTTGACATGTCGTTTTGCTGTGTTGTGAACCTATATACTGCTCCATCAAGGTTTCATGCCAAAACGCTATATTTCCTTGTTTAAAATGTACTGCAAGATGCAGTTCCTTTCCAAACCGCGATAAGCGCCAAACCTGTTTTTTGCCAAAACGCTATATGTCCTCTCTCGACCAATCAGAATTCGGTGAGCGTTCGACGCAATCCAACATGTCGGCGGTCTGAGGCGAGAGATGTTTGTTTGTGCGCAGTCTTCAAAATGAGTGTAGGAGATTATTTCTATTCTTAAAGTTATGTATTTCCCTGATGTCATATGTTGCATGTTCTCTTGTTGGTTTATGTCTCTTTTTATAAAAAAAAAAAAAAAAAAAAACATTTTTAAAATAAAGGATGGATTTATAGCGTTTTGGAAAAAAATAAAAAGAAACTTTGAATTTATATTCAACAAAATTGTTGTTTCATTTAACAATCAATGTTTAACATGTTCAGACTGAGCCAACAGACCATTTTAACAGGATAAATTGAATATAAACAAAATGTGTGGGTCTAGGTAAAAAAAAGTCATCTTCATAAAAACTATTAAAATGGATTTATAGCGTTTTGGAAAAGAGCTCCTCATATATATATATATATATATATATATATATATATATATATATATATATATATATATATATATATGTATAATATCATATACAGGATGATGGAGAAGATGTGTGTTCCACTGATCTTCACTTCCATTGCTAGTCGCTGTACCTAGTTTGCTCCATATTTGTATAAAGTCCAACTGTTGCTTAGAATCTAGTCCCTAACAGTTGCTGTCACTCACATCCATATGTCATCTGCTCTAGGTAACGATGAACAACGAAGCGAATGATCTCCAGCTCACGGTCACTGCAAGTAGCTGTATGTGTGAACATGGATGTGTGTGTGTGTGTGTGTGTGTGTGTGTGTGTGTGTGTGTGTGTGTGTTTTCACTCTCCGGCTTGGTATCTGAGCAACGTCCTTGTGCCACACGGTGATCACGCCCCACTCTTTACCTCTCATAACAATATCTTTATTTGTTAGGCTTCAGAGATGCCGAGCGAAACAGAGTGATGGAAATTGAAATGATTTTTTATTTGTTATCTGCGTTAAATAAATACTCCCAATGCAAGAATCTCATACTATCTGCTTTGGATGGTTGCCACCATCAGGTTGTTTCTCATGGGCATAGTGTATGTGAATATAGATGCCAACATGCTGTCAGCTTTCTCTCTTTCTCTCTAGAAATGTCAGTCAGTAGAAATTGTGAAATATATATCAGTGTGGTGGTGCAGCAGGTAGCGTCGCTGCCTTAAAGCTGTACTTCAGCTCTAGTGTTGTGTAACTGGAGTATAATGTTCTTCCAGTGTTCCTGGGTGCTTCTGATAGAAGCTCAGGGGTTTATATGCCAGTAGGTGAATTGCCCATGCTAAAAATCATGAACGTGTATGTACAAGTGTGTGTACACAAGCGGCAAATAAAAAAGCTTCCTATACCGGGGTTTTTTTTGTCCTGACTCACATCCAGAATTCCTGGGACAAGACCTGGAACCAATATCATCCTGACTAGGAAAAAAAGTGGTTACTTTTCTACAAACGTGTCACATGTCGCTGCACAATGTGGCCTGGAGTTGCAGATTCACAGAATTTATTTCTCATTAGTGTTTAAGTCTCTCTTTGCTTCAGGAGTTTCCTCCAGGTTTCCTCCAGTTTCCTCTCTCAGGCCAAATGTTCAAAACTAAATTGTACGCATCTGTTTCTGGCATTGTGATGATCTTTTAGTGCCGAATCCTCTGACATTCACTTCAGCATTTGTGTCAATATCAGTATCTGCTCAGTATCTGGATTCATTTGTAAGACAAAAGTGTGTGATGTGAGAACACGAATCGCGATTGTGTGTCGAATTTATTCGACGTTGCACGAATCCGCATTTTCTCCTAACGAGAAATTCTTTTGCAGACGATTGCACAGGCCTGAAATTAGCAGACGCACAATAACTCGCTCGCTCCAGTTTGTTTTTGTGCATCGTTTTTTTTAACAAGCAATTAGACCACGGTTTCTCAACCGAGCCTGCGTTTTTTTTTGTGTTTTTTTTTTTGCCAATACGTGATTTATTTAGTTTTTGTGTTTGTGTTCATTATAATTCAAATGAAAAAAAAAACAAAAAACAGCAGTTTATCAGCAGCGTTAATGAGATGAGATGTTTGTGTAGGATGTTTTGTAAGTTTCAATGTGAGCTAAACTTAATGTTTAATGTTTGTGCTTTCGCAGCCTTACAGTGCTACTGTCACCGCTGCCCCAACTCGACGTGCAACACAGACGGTCTGTGCTACTTCGCCATCACCAGGTCGGCCAGCGGGAATAAGAAGGACAGCTGGTGTATCAGCGACAATGAGCTGATCCCACGCGACCGTCCCTTCATCTGCGCACCGTCTGGCAGGGACAACACGGGCGTCTACCCCATGTGCTGCAACACGGACTGGTGCAACAAAAACCCCAACATCGGCGACATACCAGGTCAGGACGCACTACAAGTATTGCACAATTCCAGCCCTAGCGAGTGTCATTATCTTAACACTGTCCAAGCGTGATTTTCTTCTCCTCCTTCTTCTTCTTCTTCTTATTATTAGTAGTAGTATTTAATAATGATAACTAAATAATTAATAATAATAATATGTCATTTTTATTGCTTAGATTCTCTGCTGAATACAATCATTCAGACAAAATTTCATAAGTTTTAATAAGTTAATTCTAATGATCAGGCATCTCTTAATCACGTTGAGGAGTGTGGATGATTATTTATTTATTTATTTGTTTGTTTGTTCATTTATTTTTAATGTTTTTTTTTTCACTTTTGTTTGTTAAAGTTGTTTTTTAGGTCAATAGCCTACTATGGCTGGGGATCATGGGGTGTTAACTGAATATACTGCCTACACACACACACACAGACACACACACACACGCACACAGACACTTACTTTTTAATTTTTTTTCTTTCTTCTGCAGGAAGTCTGTTATTTAGTTATTGATGTGGTTTATTGCATGACTTCAATTGTAACTTTTACATTTCCAGCATTTTTTATTATAAATTTTTTAAAAGTGCCTTATAGTCTGCATCAGTATTATCCTCACGCTGGTATAAATAGTTTTAGGTCGAAGCATAGTCTGGGCTAAAACCCAGTCAGAGTGCAAACTGCGTCTCGGTCTGATGACAGACAGTGATTCAGCTGTTGAAGCAGTCAGGGAAAGTTCACACCACCACCTTAGTGCCACAACACAGAAGCAGAAGAGTCTTCCCTCATGTCATCCTGAGACACGGCGCGTGAAGTGCAAAAGCTTCGACATCTTGGACTGAAACGCTTAAACCGAAATAAAAAAAAAATTATTCACATAAAAAAGCTCAGTGAAACGAAGAGGACGGAGGAGCAGCGCAGGCTAGAAGAGGTGTAGATGAACTCTACATATGATTCATGTGTAATAGAAATGCTAACAGAAAACCCGAAGGCAGGACTGGGGGCTTTTGCTTAGTGCAAAACAGAAGAGCAGCGAATAAGTGGCCCGTAATGTCAGGTGTAATAGAGTTAACAAGAAGGCTGAATTCAGATACACTGAAATTTCTACCCAATGTAGAAAGCTGTGTTGTCCAATTCTGCAGGAAAAGCAGACGCACAGAGGATGTGCTACATTATTCTTATCATTCTAGCAGCATTCATTCATTAGAATGGCTTGTTATATTTCTTATTTTTTATTAGTAGTAGTAGTAGCACTGTGAAAAAAAAATATTGTCTATCATTTTTCTTGTAATTAAGATTCCCGACTTGTACTGAAATTCAGAAAGAATGTTCAGCCCAGTTCACGTCATGACCCTTAACAAAATGTCTACAAAACTGCTTCTCTTGTGGAAACACAAACACATGCACTATGTACACGAACACCTAGCGGATGGCTTTTACAAGCGTGGTATCGTCTGTAACGGAACATTACCGGTTTTTGTTAACCAGAAGTACAAGCCGATTCCCAGTCAATGGCAAGGACGTCAAAGCTCGTAACGCACCGCAACTAGCTTTCGCAGAATACAGTGAATAGTAAACAATATAAAAAAAAAAATATTTAAACTGTAAGGTGTCTCGTGCACCAGAGTGTCGTTGATGCCTATTTTTTTTTGCCGTCACGCCTGGTAGCTCCGCCCCTTTTCTGCTACATAAACAAAGCTGTGAGCATCAAGTACATGAAGTGTCCAACATTCACACTTGCTGAATAAGTGCACTACTATTACTGCTTCCTCCATTTATGTCAGACACGTATACGGAACAGCTTATATTTATCTCATTTATACACCGGAGTGTTGGAGGATTAAGGGCCTTTCTCAGGGGCCCAGGAGTGGCAGCTTGTGCCCCGTTTCCACCGAGGCAGTTTGAGTGCTGGTTAGGAACTTAATTTGAAACCAGTTCTTTCTTTTACGACAGCCAAAGCACCGGCTCTGAACCAGGAAAAGTGGTTCTTAAGTAGCACCAAAACGTT